>NC_057813.1:64865348-64881752 GCF_018294505.1 Triticum aestivum
TGTGGTACGCCACACCCCTCCCAATCAACAAGACCCCCGTTTCGACCGTAGGAGGTCCGTTTCCTCTGTTTTGCGGTACGCCACACCCCTCCCGATCAACAGGACCCCCGTTTCGACCGTAGGAGGTCCGTTTCCTCCGTTTTGCGGTACGCCAGGCCCCTCCCGATCGAACACCAGGCCGTTTCCTCTGTTATGCGGTACGTCAGGCCTCGTTTCCATCGCCTGTTCCGTACAAGCCCTCCAGATGAACATGACCACGCATTCCGTTCCGACCCAGCCGGTTGGCTCCCACGCGTTCCGTTGCCTCCCGATGAACACGATGCATTTTGTTACCTCCCCATGAACACGACGACGACGCTGTTTCTCCGTTCCGACCCAGCCATGTACATATGCGCGAGTAGGCGTTTGAGACCCTGCCCGTATGTACGTACGTGGCCGTATTTTCTTTCTTGCACGCTTGCCGCTGTACGTACGTGTACATGCTACGTGCGCGCCTCTACTGCGACACGTGCGCGCCTCTACTACGACACGTGCGTGCCTCTACATCGACCAGTATGTACGTACATGTTCGCGACCAGAATGACAACGGTACATACGCTTCGACCAGGTGGGTCCCGACTGTCAGGCACTTCCTTGCCTACGAAGATGTAGCTGGTGGGTCCCAGCAGTCAGGGGGGCGAATCGTTTGGGTTGTTTTTTTGCCCGGACGCACTTCCTTGCGTGCGAAGATGTAGTTGGTGGGTCCCAGCAGTCAGGGGGGCATATCATTTTTTTTCGGACGCACTTCCTTGCGTGCGAAGATGTAGCTGGTGGGTCCCAGCAGACAGGGGGAAACATTTTTTTTTTGCGAAATATGGTGGCCCGTCCGGTGGGTCCCCATTGTCAGGTGGAGGAATAATTATTTTGCGCGTAACAAGGAGGCACTTCCTTGCTGCGGTCGTGGACCCAGCTGTCAGCCTCTCCACGTATAGTCCACCTCCGATGGAAGCCATTCCTTGACCACGTTGGCCATGCCGCGCCGAGAGCACCAGGGTGGTGGATGACGGCAAGGCCTAGGAAGGGGACGACGCGGAGCCGGGGAAGACGCGGCAGTGGATGCCCACGCGTAGAGGAGTATGAGGGTTCACTCGTTCGGCTGCGGTATGAGGCTGCCATCGCCGCAGAATAACAGGGGGTGTGGGTGCATAGAGGGATGGCCTGACAGCGGTGGGAGTAGTAGGGGGCGGTGAGGCCTCCGCGACATCACAACCGGCCACGGGCGGCAGGAGCAGGCGGCACGACCGGCGCTGCTTTGGGCGGCTGGAGCAAGAAGACCAGAGGTTGAAGAAGCACTACGACCGTTGGATGGACATCGTACGGTCACTAGAGCTAGAATCATTCATATATTGACTAAAGTTGACAAAGGCCTCCGTCCCAGTCAACTTAGTAGCCCCACAAGTCAGCCACCCACCAAGGTTGGTCCCAGCTAGCAGGGGGGTATTCATTTTTTGTGCGTAATAAGGAGGCACTTCCGATGGGTCCAAGCTGACAGCGGGGGGAACATTTTTTTCACAAAATACGATGGCCTGACCTGTTGGTCCCAGCAGTCAGGGGGAAACGTTTTTTTTGCGAAATACTGGTGGCCCATCCAGTGGGTCCGAGATGTCAGGTGGAGGAATAATTATTTTCCGCGTAATAAGGAGGCACTTCCTTGCGGCTGCCATGGACCCAACTATCAGCCTCTCCACGTACAGTACTCTTCCAATGGAAGTCGGTCGTTGACCACATTGACCACGCCGCGCCGAGAGCACCACGGCGGTGGAAGACGGCGAGGCCTAGGAAGGGGACGACGTGGAGCCGGGGAAGACGCGGCAGAGGAAGCCCGCGCAGAGAGGAGTACGAGGGTTCACCGGTTCGGCTGCGGTGTGAGGCTGCCGTCGCCGTAGAATAACAAGGGGTGTGGGTGAGTAGAGGGATGCCCTAGCCAGCGGTGGGAGTAGTAGGGGGCGCTGAGGCCTGTGCGGCAGCACAGCCGGCCACGGTAGGCGGGAGCAGGCGGTCCCGCCAGCGCTGCTTTGGCGGCTGGAGCAAGAAGATCAGAGATTGAAGAAACACGACGGCTGTTGGATTGACATCCAATGGTTACGTCTGCTAGAATCGTTTGTTGACGTAGTATATAATAACTAAAAAAAATCTTGCATACGCGTCAACTAAACAGGCCCACAAGTCAGACCACTCCCGCTTTTTTAATAATTTATATATAGCTCATGGCAACTTCTTATGTAATTTATTGCAGTCGTTTTTTTGGTTGGCCAAGGCCAATTTCGCATATTTCTGTGGGTTCCAAACTAATTTTAATACCAAAATGTCGAGCCAGATTTAAAGTACTTTGAAGATATATTTGAATTAGGTTAATGCCCAGTGAAATAGGAATCTGAAAATGTGAAAAAAATCAGAAATTATAAAGTAATTGCCAATTTGTCATCTGTTTTTATATTTACAACCCATTTCATATTACTTTCAAGGCGTAGAAAAATAAGTAGGCCTGGATTGGGTATTCTTCAGAAAAAATAAACTGGGCTCATTTGCACAAAGAAAAAATAGCTGGGCTGGTCACATGGTGAACATAAAATATAAGCCTGGGCTAGACGGGCCACAGCCGAGTTCAAACCCTGCTCCATCTCAACAATACCAAACGAAAAAAAATACTGCTCGAGTAGCTACGTCCCAGGTGTCAGCCGATCTTGTGCTGTTCTCTTGTCTATTGACTATATACGCTCACAATGTCGTGGGTCCCAGATGTCAGGAAAACACTAGGAGGAAGCATTTTATTTTTCCATACGCTGACGTGGTGGGCCCCTACTGTCATCCTCTCCACGTACTTCTGCCGATTCCTGTTGTTTGTTGACCATGTTGACAATTCGAGATGGCGGCGCCGCGGTGAGCGCACCAAAGCGTGCGGAGGACATCGGCGTTAACGATTTCGGAGACGGTGGGGCGGCATGCATGCGCTGAGGCGCAGCCAACCATGGGAGGCAGAAGCAGGCGGCCCCGCTGGCGCTGGTTTGGTTTTGGCGGCAGGAGGAAGACAGGACTGAAGAAACACGACCGACTGTAAAAGCAGCAGGAGTACTTAACAACCTTAACTGAAACCAGTAGGGGCACTTAACAACCAAAGCTGAAAGCAGTATGAGTACTTATACAGGTTCAACCGTACAAAGCACACCTCGAACAGTGCTACTTTGCCTACAGGCTACAGTTAACCAAGGGTGAGGCCGCCAAGCCCCAGGACAAGGCCCAGGCACCACCCCGCGGATCCACAACCTTCTGAAAGCGGCTTCATCTCGCAACATGGTCAATAAACAGGACATTCGCTTTAGAGCCATGGAAAAGCATGAACATAATCTTCTGTCCTATTCTCCAAGATGGACGGGCCTTCATTATCTGAGACCACCCACGAATAAGTATCTTTTTGCCTCCAAGGGGAATTGAGTAGGTTGACATAAACATCATGTTGTGACCAAGCGCAAGTCTGACCCGACCATGGTCAGGCATCTGTATAGGAACAATAGAACTCGGCAGTTCCTGTTTCAAGAAGATCACAACTGTAAAACTATGTATAAGCAATAGTTTATGAACAACATATATAACAGAAAACAGCTCGTACCATAAGTTTCTCGACACAGTTGGACTTGTTCAACAAGTGCAGCAGTGGCACACATATCCCACGTGGCCTTCCACCATTGAAACTCCCCACAAGGACCTCAAGAGGATCAATAAAGGGTAGGAACATGTGGATGTCGTCCCAGTCAACTTCAGTGCCATCAGTAACAGCCGAGTTACTACAGAATAACAAACGAGCTGCCTGCTTAACTCTGAAAAAACCTACATGTGCCACCAATTATAAGAAAATATTAGTTAGAAGTATCATCTTCATGAGAGATTCGTTGCTACTTCTAAAGTTAAATTGTGATTACTTAGACAGAATAGGTGGATTAAGAAGTAATTGAGGCAACAAGCAAGAGCCAGATATAAAACTAATATGGATGAACAATTGGAACGACGTCGGGGTGGAAGATCGCAGTGAAGATGAGACCAGGTTCTGCTATTTCCATCAACATTCGTGCGCCAACTTTCAGTCCGTAACACTTGAGAAAGTTTGTCCAAGTTCAACCATAAAAAAGCAGCGATCTTCTTGGTGAACACAACATGTTCAAAAAAACCCCACCCTCCCGGATGGAGAAGAGGATTCTAGGAACATACTGTGCGCGTTTCAAAATGTTGTGGTAGGATGAGAAGGAACAAGTGTGGCGTCTCGCCGAAGGTGCAGAAATCTGTAGGATACTCGCACTTTGGTCACTGCAACTGAAACACACTAGATTCAGTATGAAGAAAAATGCATCAACGGCGGCGGCTGCCATCCTAGGATTACCTGCGACCAAGGGACTTGGATTTATCGGGGATGGATGAAGAATTCGTACCTGGTTCTCCATGAGAAAACCCTATGCAATCGCCGAGCGGGAGTTTTCTCTGAACAAGCAGACGAGGGAGAAGGGGATTCAGGCCCAGTGAAATATTGCCGCTTCGTCCGTCTAGCTTACTGCTAAAGCTGGAAAGGGGGGGCGGTTGTAATTTGACGACTCATTGGGCATTACTGCAGCGCTACGACCGGGGTGTTTCTACCGTGAAGTTGTGCACTCTAATTTGTGCATATGGCACGTGGACCCCGTTGCCGGTTGCCCCACATATCAGCGAAAGGAAGTAGAAAGACAGGAGTAACTAGTTACACATAAATATATTTTTTGACAGAGAGATACTCCCTCTATAAAGAAATATACAAATCTTTTATATCACAGGCTTACCTTGCCGAGAAATATACTCCCTCTGCAATGCACGTGCATTATGGGGGTTCATCTTTTTTTATGGGGGTTCAGCTGAGAATATAATACTCAGATAGGCTCACGGTTCTGGACTTTGGGCCGCAGGCCGACCCTGCATGTTTGAGGGCCCATGTGTTCTACCTCAGCGCTTTTGATATTGCAAGCGATTGGTACTGCGCTGGTTTTAGATGCTGTCATAAGGAGAATACACAAAATTGAATAAAGCACGACTGTTGTTGGAATGAAATCGAATGACAGTTCCTAACCAGCAATCAGAGTTGCAATTCTATCAACGATATACCATGTGATAAATAATACTGTCGTACTACTTATACACACAGGACACTTGTTTCACCATGCCAGATTATTACATCAAAATCTCTCGGAGGATAGATCAGTTCGACAGTTGCATGCTGCTACTGAAGAATTTCAAAGTTGATTTGGACCAGCTCTCCTTGCCGAGAAAGTTCGATTTTGACATCATCCCCTACCACAAGATATGATTTAGATTTGAACCTTGACCATCCTTTAGCATCAATCATAATGCAACCATCCTTTGTACTTACGGTATATTGAGCAGGTTCATTCATAGCAAGGCTGCGCATGGTAAGAGAAACTTGGCCGCGGTCGCCCGGATTGGTGAACGACTCCCTCGTTGCTCTAGGAATTCTCTGTTTGAAAGCAAGAAGACATACCCAAACAGTTAGATCAACACAGTGAATCATGTGAAACAACATGGAAAGAAAAAAGAACAAAGCTCTTGGGCGGCCAATGCTTACCAAGAAGGTGGACATGTCGGTTTTTGTAAGGACTTTGGTATATGAAGTGCGAACTGCAGCCCAGTCTATTGCCGGTGCAACTGCATGGGCCGGACCAAATGCAAGTGCAAGTGTTGGTGCAGGTGCCGAAGCCGCTGCTGCTGCCGGAGATGGTGCTCCTTGTAGAGCTGGTGCCGGTGTCGATGCCTGATCCTCCGGTAGATCATACTGATCCGCTGACGTGGTCGGTGCGCAATCCTCAGCTGGATCAGACTGAGCTGCTGCCGCTGTCAGTGCTAGAGCAACTGCCGGTGCTCGATATGTGCGAGACAGCGGCGATCGTGTCTGGTCTGCTATGATCAGCTTTCTAACTTGACTAGGATCCGTGACAGTGATCCAGTTTTTTTCTTCATTTCTTTTAAATGCGAGAAGGACTAATTGTGGCGTTTTTGTTAAACCAAACTGCAGTTCATCACAGGGATTCAGCTTGTACTCAGACAACAGAATGATCCAATTTTTTCTAGTAATATAAGTGATGGACAGTGCCTTCATTACTGACATGACATAAGAAGTGAAACCTGCAAAAATAGCCATCATAGAGCAAACCAAATGGTTTATTCTGTGATGAATGTCACATGGCAAAACCTGCATCGTAAAATTGCAGGAAAAGAAAGAAAACATGACATTAAATCAATAATATTTAGACAGTAAATCAATAAGATTTACTTGATGTGAGACGAGTGAATCCTTACCAGGAAATCGCTATGTTGAAGTACTAAACAGAAGATTGATCGTCCAACTGCGCGTGGCATGCGGGGGCCCTGCCTACTCCCACAAGCAGGACAGTCCAAAGGTCATGACAAATCGTATGGACCAAACATCCATGGGACTGGAAATCCTAGTGGGTGCGATAAACCCTGCAATGCATACAGATATTGGAGTGTAACCATAATTGATAAACCGTCCTCACAAAAAATATGATCTGGATACTTCAAAATGTACAGACTGAATTGAGTGGACAGACATTAACATAGACCGTTCTCAGGACTGACCACACACCAAAAGAGGCAGTACTAATAAACAATACAGGGTTCACAAACACAAATCAAGTACTGAACAATAGTACTTACTACGGACAAGCAAAGTTGCACTAACTAAACTCTGCAGACTATTTCTTGCCATTGACCTACGAGATGAACCCCGCATAACTAACTAGGTCATGGACTTCGTGTGAGATGTCTACATGCACAATCACCATCTTGTCAACCTTGGAGAACCTAACAGAGTGGTCTTTCAACTCATAAATATGATGATGAAGACAAGCCGCATCAGATTTGTTGGGAAGCTTTACAAGAACCACGCCCTTCGTAATCAAAATCACAGCCAGGAAATTGTTGTGGTCAAGTACAGCCTTGAGAACACGCCTGACAACAATGCTACAGGAAAACACTAGTTCAGGACACGTGGCGACAAGGACACATCAGCTGGATAGTTCGGTAGTAGAACTCATCATCAGGTCTTCCAGTTCACACGACATGACTTTGAGAACTTCATCTCCACCGCGGACCTTGTTCTAATTCAAACAGAAACCATATTTCATCAATCCCTCCGTTCAGAAATAGAAGATGATTTTCGATATTATACTCCATATATGACTACATATATGCACAGAAATGAGTGAACAAAGACACTAGAACATGTCTTCAAAGGCATGAGAGCAGAGGGATTACATGCAATATCCATAACACACGTTACTGAGGCAAATATACCCTCATAAAAGGTAGCATTGATGTTCATAAAGTACTCCCTCCGTCCCAAAATTCTTGTCTTAGATTTGTCTAGATACGGATGTATCAAGTCACATTTTAGTATTAGATACATCCGTATCTAGACAAATCTAAGACAAGAAATTTGGTATAGAGGGAGTAGCTGAAAGTAATCTATAAGAAATCAGTGTCAACCTCTCGCATGTTTTGGTCAAAAGAGGAATTTAGAACTATCATTTAGCACACTAAAATCACATGCAAGATCAACCAGAAAGTTGTACTACTAGTACTAGTACTGCATGTTAGATGAAAAAACACGAGCAAGATCGAGAAAAAGATCGTCAACAAGAGACATTACCTGGACTTGCTTAATGAGGGATCCCGGAGAGGGGGGCTTGGACAGGGCGATGGCTTTGAGCTTGTCTGCGGTAGTCTCGGCGGGGTGTTTGCACTTCTTCATACCATGAGCCTCGATGGTTTTGGCTAGAGCCATAGACATCACGTCGGCCGGTGCTCCGGTGTCCATCCAAGGGAGGAAGCTGAGAGAGAAGAGTGAAAGGAGGAACGAGATGAGGGAGAAGCGAAGCGAGTGGGGGTTTTCTTCAAGAGAGGAAGCTGAGAGAGAAGAGTGAAATGATGGTTGCTTCGTCCGTCCAACTTACTGTTGGAAAGGAGGGGGCTTTGTGATTTGATGGCTCATTGGGCATTATTGCGGCGGTTCAATCAGGGTAGTCTACCGTCACTCTACTACGGAGTAATTTAGTGCATGGCTGGTGGACCCAGGTGCTGGCTGTCCCACACGTCGGCGAAAGTGAGTAATTTAGTGCATGGCTGGAGGAGGATCTGCACGGTAGAGCGTGTCCATTGTTTTTCATTCTGAAGAAAAAAATGATTACAACAAGCGTTTCCACTCTTACGACGGAGGAGTGCGAAACACGGTAGGCACTTGAACATACACAATGCTCCTACTACTAGGCATGTGCAGTGGTTCATACGTCAGTACTACACAATCTTGTTGTTGTGTTGTGCGCATGTCAACTACTCCAATATGTAACATAGTACCGCTTTTTTGACTGTCCGGTCGAGAATGAACGGTGAGATCAATGTTAACAAAACTAGGTCCACAGCGCATGGAGAGTACGGTGCTACAGTACTCCACGAAACATGAACCATATGAAGCACTTCCTATAGTGTTAGACAGGGTGTATGAAGGGTGCACGGGATGGGAGCTAAAGTTCCCTTCTTGACCCACTTTTGGGTGTTTGGCAGAGTGCATGAAGGGTGCATGAGTCCACACTAGTAGGTTGACAAAAATACACGAAGAGGAAACAACTATATTGAGATGAGAATGCAACCAAACACACCCACACGCTTTGTGCTACAATGATAGATCTGCACCGTCTGAATTTGATCCAACGGTCATGTTGCGCCGAGACATGGACATGCCCATGCAGAGGGCGCCTAAACACCACCGAAGTCCCTCTGCTTCTCGAGGCACACGACGTTCCTGATGCAGGATGCAACCGCTCGCAGAGCCCGCTCCCGGTCGACGGGAGCAAGCTCGTCAAAGACGGCGTCCAATGGCACGAATGGATTCCGGTGACGGAGCCCTGAAAGGATTCGCTCGGCAACGGTGATGGCCGCGCGCAACCCCACCTTGTCCAGCTCAGCCCACACCATCGCGCGGAGACGGCTCAACTCCTCGGAGATATAGGTGAAGAAGGAGACTAGGTCAGGAAGCCGCAGCTCGTTGAAGTCGACCGGGTGGTCGAACGGGTTTAGCCCGACGGCCGACATCGTCGCACTGGCACGACGGTAGGCATTGCGCAGCCGCAACACGTGCGTGGCAACTTGGTTCACCAAGTGGCTGAGGCGATCCTGGACCTCGTCACAATCGGCCCGCTCGCGCTCCAGCCGGCTCCCTTGACGACCTATCGTATCTCCTGCTTTCTGCAGCAACGCCGCCGACGCCTCAAGCATCTTTGTGGTGGACGCCTGCCGCTTTTGAAGCTCCATGAACTCCCGCACATAACGGAGGAGCATGACACTCCTCTCCTCCTTGAGCTCACGGAGCTCCACGTCCTTGGCCCTGAGCTCCGCATCCTTGGCATGGAGCTCCGTGTCAGGCGCCTCACCTCGGACTCCGTGATCTGCTGCGCCGCCATGGCACCATGTAGAAGCAATGGGGAGAGGAAGCAAAGGGGGCGAAACGGCTGAAAGGCAATGCAATCTACGGGAAGGCGGAGGGAGCCAGCCAAGGAGCGGGGAATCTTTTGGTTTTCACCATGGTAAAACACTAGTGGACGGCTTCTCACATCAGGGAGCAGTGGGTTTTTACAGGCGGAGTCATCATGACTAATTGCTACCGCGCCTGCTCCCGTTAGTCAAAAAATTAAAAATCCTACCGCGCCTGCTCCCGTCAATCAAAAAATTAAAAATCCTGCCGCACCCAAACACCAGAGCAATGCCGCGGTGGATATTTAAATTTACCTGCCGGCAAGTAGATAAAAAAAGGGGTGAAAAAACAAATGTGGCGGCGGCCTAGCTAATCGGTCGAACTAGCCCAACTAGCTAGCCACCGTGCTTCACTGATGTACTCGGCGAGAAAGGTGGTCTTTCGTGATTTGACGACTCATTTACTTGCTTCGGCGCTACGACCGAGGAGGACCCAGAAAACGCGCGGTAGGGCGTCCCACGTCAGGAAGAATATATGCGTGCACCACCCGGGAGGACCCCCAAACCGCGCGGTAGGGTGTGCCACGTCTCGGCACGGAGGAAAAATGTGCGTGCAAAAATATACTGTATCAGACGTAGTACCTATGGTTCGACCTCAGGACCCAGCCAGTCGGTCGAAAACACCCCACTAGCCACACAGCTTAATCATGCAAACGTGGCACGGTTACCTCCGTCTCGACCAGCCACAATGTCTCTTGTTCTAGGTGATTCTTCTATTTTCCAAGCTTTTTTTTAGTTGTAATAACACCACAGCAAGCTAGCGCCGCTCTTCGTGTGTGCCCGTGCAAAGGTTAGATGATGGAGAGAAGAGAGATTGAGATCGCAGACCTGGGACCACCTGTAAGTGAGACAACGGTCATGCACGTGTTGACGAGGCACTCCCTCTACTCTACTCAATGCATGTACTGTATAAAATCAAGTTATGGGACAAAGCCAACAACCGTTCATTTTTTCAGGCTATCGACTTACGCTTTGTAGTCCAGGTTACCAGTTCGAATCTCGTCTTTCAGATTTGTTAGTTTTAGGTCCAAATTTTATTAATGACAAGTGGGACCCCGTGTGTTGTTCTGATATTTCAGTGTAGGATGGTTTTTTTGAACAAACACTTTGCGCGGTTAGACAAGTAATGGCACAAGTTACACGTATTTTGCAAGTTTAGGAACAAAAATGACAGCGGCATAGAATATCACATCCACCCCGCAGCTTAGCTACTATGGTGATATGAGTTTTTACACCGTTGTAAGTGAGATCCAATGGCTTGGGAGTCGTCATTGTAATTATGCGCAATTTCCAAACTCTCCAAAGTTTTTTTTGCAAATAAAACATTCAGGCCTCGTGTGTGCCGCTGCATCTTCGATCCAACGGCTCCCCGGTGCTAATATTAGGTGCTCCCCGTAGCTTAATTACCCGCTACGGTGATATGAGCATCTAGGTCGTATGATCAGTGATCAGATGGCATATGCAGAGTACTTGTACTTTCTGTGCATTTCCCAAACTCTATCAGCCGTATATTGCAAAAACATTCAAACCTCCTATTGTGGGCCGTTAGATCTCAGTGAACTCGTATCACCATAGAATCTACGGTGCAGGAGCACCTCATACTCCCCTGTGCGAGAAAACATAAGGTGCTATCGCAGCTTGGATGCTACGGTGATACGAGCTTGGAGGTCGTTTGATCTGAGATCCAATGGCATCTGAGCAGTCTTTGTGCTAGTAAGCAGTGGCCAAACTCTTTTGGGGCTTTTCTGCAAAAAACCATTCGAACCACCGAGGAGGTGTTGGGTCACAAATCCAACGCCTCCGAAGAGCTTGTATCACCAAAGCATCTAAGGTGTGGTGGCACATGATATTCTTACATACAGGAGAATATGATGTCCTCCTTCATCTTAGATGCTACGGTGATACGAGCTTCAAGGTCGTTGGATATGGGATCAAAGGGCATGCATCTAAGTAGTTTCTGTACAAATTGTGTGCAATTCTCAAACTCATCAAGGTTTCCTGCAAAAAAATTGAGACACATCATGTGAGCTGCTATATCTCAGATCTACAAGCTCCAAGCAACTTGTATCGGCATATAGCATGTAAGGTATGGGGGCACATGATATTCTCCCGGGGAGGAGGGGTGGGCGATGCACAACCAATCGGTGGTTGGGAGGGTGGGAACAAATATAATCTAAACAACCCTAAACAGAGCTCCACAGTTTTCTCTAAGGTCGAGGGGTTGACCCCCGACAATCATAGCTCCGCCTAAACACAACATTTGCATGTACTGTAGTACTAGACTTAATATTCATGTTTCAGTTTCATGTTCATTTTAAATATTGAACTGAGGACCATGGATGTCTTACATTTTACTCCCTTCGTTCCTAAATATTAGTCTTTTTAGAGGCTTCAAATGGACTGGCACATACGGATGTATATAGACATATTTTAGAGTCTAGATTAACTCATTTTGCGCCATATGTAGTCACTTGTTGAACTCTCTAAAAGACTAATATTTAGGAATAGAAGGAGTAGTTTTGAACTCGTGTCATACATGCATGGGTTGGAAAAATAGATGCACTATACTTATTGGATTGTTGTTGTGTTTGTGTGTGTGTGTCTGTGTGTGTGTGTGTGTGTGTGGTCATCTGCTTGATACATACAAAGTTTTCTCACCTCCATATTGTTCATCTTTTAAATTTGAATTTGCATTGGAAAGCTTACTAGGGATACCATGAAATGTGAAATCCACATTGAGATCACTATATCACAAATTCACTCTAATTCAACGACTCGTCATAAATCAATTACCACGTTGAGATTACTATTTGCAAGGAAAATACGGGTATTGTAATACACATAGATTCGTTCGGCAATTTAAAAGGTTCCTTTCGTATTCTCAAATGGTAGGACCCAACGGCGTACCAGCCAAACCTTGGCTCGTGTTGATCCTAAAAAAAACGGGCTTGTGTCGTTCGGTGGCGTGCGTGGTACGCACATTAGGAAACCCCAACCAGTCGAGCCGCAGCATTTCAAGTCGAAATATTTGGCAGCCAGAATTCCAGCCCTAGGAAATTCCCCTCATGTCCCCGGTCCATAATGACTACCGATGAACAACGGAGGGATGCTTTAGTAACTAGACAACGTTACCTACCATGCCGAGCACGGTTCAATTCCCTCGGTCGCCGCTCATCAATGTCACCCGTCAACTTCATTGCCTAGTACTACTACTACTACTACTACAGGATGAGCACAGAATTGAGCCCGTTTGTTCATGCCTAGTACATTTTTTGTTCATGCCTAGTACATGAGTTAATATATCAGGCAATGCACTGGTACAGAGGGATTATCCGTTTACTCCCTCCTTTCCCATTTTATAAGTCTCAATTTGGTTGTTCCCCATCACATGTTCAGATTTTTCAAGGTGCAATAAATCATTACATGCAAGTATTAAGAGAAAATTGACCAATGCATGTACTTTATGCATGCATGCATTGCAATTAATGCATTCCTAAACACAATTTTTGAGGAAAACAAGCGCATTAATTGAGTGGTTTTGCAAACTACAACAATTGTTCCACCACTCACCATCTACCTTGGTTGGTGAGATTTTTGAATTGAGCCCTATAAACCGGAAAGGAGGTTTAACTAAGCAAAATGTTTGACGAAATCCTTTCTTAAGAAATACAACAGGACAGATGTACGGCTTGAAAATTTATTGCATGATGCAGGTTATGATATTGTTTCGAATCCCGGGTCTTAAATTTTAGAAAATCCAGAAGGGAGCATAAATTCTTGAAACTGAGCATGGTCACGTGATATGGCACAAATATTACTTCGTAAGTTTTTTCTTCAATTCGAGACAAGCTGCTTATGACAAGTTGCACAAATGAAGAGCCAGGGTATTTTGGAACAAAGACCTGTCACGTTTTTTTTGAGGGAAAAGACCCGTCACGTTAAGGCGAACGCTTTCACTATTGAAACCGTGGGCGTTTACGTGCCGCCACGAGTCCCCGCTTCTCATCGGCAGGTCCCATCCCAGCAAGCGTGTGAGTCGACGGGAGGCGTGCGAGCAGACCGCTGCGCCGGCTGTCAGGGAGGCGTGCGAGCAGACCGCTGTGCAGACTCACCGGGAGGAGAGCCCTTTGACCAGGCTCCGCCGCCCACCGTCGTCCCAACTGCTCCCACATTTAATGTCGCCGGCGCCGCAGTTTAAAATCAACCCCGCACTACCCGGTATCACTACAATCCTCTCTCTTCCTCTCTGATTCTCCTATCGTCTACCTCCAACTAGCCTGACCTATACGTACGCCATGCCGCATCACGATGGTCTGCCCTTAGTGTTCCAGTTTAATGAGGAAGACACCTAGCCGGAGTCTCAAGAACATAAGGCGCTTTGGGACGAGCTTGAACTGGCCTTGCGGGAAGACGCCGTGCCTGTCCCCACTCCCGTTCCGGCTCCCGTCGCCCCGACTGCGCCAGAGCCCATCCCTGTGGCATTGATGGGCTGGGAGCCGCACATTGTCGCCGAGCTTGATGCCACGGGGTTCCACGAGGTCCCCGCCGACTTTCACGCGCCCGTGCACCTGCCAGCGCATGCGCATGTGCGTGCCCTGATGCGCACGCCCGTGCCGGTGCCCGTGCACCTGCCATCGCATGCGCCTGCGCGTGCACTGACGTGCGCGCCCGTGCCGGTGCCCATGCACACGAACGTCTCCGCCGCGCCGTTGACAGCGCCTGTCTCCGCGCGGGTGCCAGTGCCCCCCTCAGCGGCATGGATGGCCGCCGTCGACCGCTTCCTTGCACCAACGCCAGTCGCCTCCTCCCGCCAGTTGACTCGCTCCGAAGTACAGAACATTTTGGCCTTCCTTGAAGCTAGGCCAACGTCCAGGAGTACGCCAACAATGGCGCAAGACGCCGCCGTCGCCGTCGGTCAGTGGCCCGACGACACACAGAGCACGACAGAGGAGCCGCTTCCCACCGCGAGACGCCCCTGCCGCCGCCGCGTAATCTAAATTTGCCATGAAAAACATTCGGATTACCATGCTTAAAATCCGAACGTTTATCATTTCCGTTTATTTTATATCGATCGTCGTATAATTTAAAGTCGGAGTCAGACTGAACGAAATGTATGGTTTGATCGATTGAATGTTCTGCTAGAGCCGTATCAAATTAAATATAAAACGGCATCAAGCCACATGTATTCCTTGTCATCCAACGACCTAGACTGCTTCAATGTCGAGCGCTCAACATGTTTAGCGTGCAGTTAATTTCGTGCCAAAATAGTGCTAATCACATGACAACACGCAAATAATATTCTAGTAGTTAATATCCGCATGCACTTATTATACTTCCAAATTAACGTGCATTGCACGTACACACTGACTAGTGCTGCTAGTATGTGAAACTGGTGTCGTAACTTGTGAGTTGTGAACGCGTCCAGATATGGTCAACGGCAACATCGCCCGCGAGTTCTTCCTGTTTGACCATGCATCTAAACGTAGAAGGGGAGGAGAGAGAGAGAGAGCACACATGGAACACACAAGTAAATGAAGGCGAATAGTACTAAAAATAATATTACATGTTATCCATTAATTAGGCTGTGGTAATATAAAAACATTATGTGAACAAAGGGGGTACAACAAATATTGCTATTCTACGTATGTTGCCTATTGACGTGCGGCTTGAAGGCCCGGTCGCATGTTCGATCCTCGTCCTTTATTTTTTAATTTGTATATGGGTCCAAATTTGTTTCATGACATGTGGGCCCCTTGGTGTGTAGTTTGTAGCACTTTAATTTGTGGGTCGAAATTTGTTCCGTTCCAAGTGGACTATCGATGTGTAGTTTTGTAGCTTATTTATAATAATTAATGAGAACAACATAGTTTTTTCAATAATACCATGGTGCAACGTTGAAGATGAGAAAGGATGTGCGAGAGAGCGATGACCTAGCCAGAGGGAAATCAACTAGGGGAGTTGCGTGGGTTGCAACAACGTTTGGAGTAGTTGTGGGCCGAATGCTACGAAAATATAATCTAAACCGACCGGAATAAATGCCTACACAAATTAATCCAAGGTTGGAGTGCCCCTCGCAATGTAAATAGCTCCGGCTTTGCGAGGGATGGAGACGTAGTAGCTTCAACGCGTGGAAGATACGGTATGAGAAAGTGAGGTCAATCGAGAGACATATAGATAGAGAGACAAAGTGAGTGTGGTCCGACATTCATTGAACAAATATATATGCTCCGAAGAGATATTGTCCGATTGAGCTTTTGATAAGGGTGAGGGCTGTAAGATAGAGCTTGAGAGATGATCCAGTCATAGACGTGTAGATATATTTTGTGCCTGGGAGGAAGCAAGGTCAACCGATCACATAGGGTCGCCATGCAATCGAAAGAGTGAGATGGGTTGGAGAGAGTGACCTAGATAGACGATGTGCGTGAGAGAGTATACAATGTGAATAGGTCGAATTGGGCTCAAACATGGTGATATATCGTTTTTATCCGAGAAAGAGCAAGGTAAATCGAGACACACACACACACACAAACACACACACACACACACACACACACAGAGAGAGAGAGAGAGAGAGAGAGAGAGAGAGAGATTGAGCGAGTGTGGCCCACCATGAGGTCGAAAGAGTGGCGGCGGCTTGGATGGACTGACCTAGATAGACAATCTGCGTGAGAGAGTATAGAGTGTGTCGATCGAGGCCCGAACAGGGAGATATATCATTTGTGTGTGAAAGAAAACGAGGTTAAACGAGACTCAGATAAAGAGAACGAGATTGAGAGAGTGTGACCC
>NC_057813.1:64882136-64913891 GCF_018294505.1 Triticum aestivum
GAATGGGGTGCAATTGCGGGTGTGTGAGGTAAATACATTTGGTAACAGGAGTGGAAAAAGGGGTTGTGTAGTTGAGCGACTTAGAGATCGAAACATGGAGAGAAAGAATGAACGTGTGTTGGAAACCGATAGCTTGCTAAGGTGGTTAGGAGAGGAAGATTGACCGATACAGGAAGTATGTAGCGTTTGTGCGCGCGGGGGGGGGGACTAAAAACAACATTTGAATGTACATAGTACGAGACTTAATATCGATGTTTTAATTCGGTGTACATTGTAAGATTTGAACCGAGGACCAGGCATACGGGTAATTATTTCGAATTTGTGCCATACTAAGTTTCGAAAAGTTGACATTGGCTCAATTTGTTGTGCTATTTTGTAGGTCATATGTTTGAATCCATCCAAAAGTTTTCTCACTCCCATGGTGTTCATCATATACATATGAATTTGTATTAAAAAAGTAGCGTGGATACAGTGAAATGCGAAATCCACGTTACAATTGGAGATCGCTACGTGACACACACTCTAATTCAAATAACTAACTATGTGACACACACTCTAATTCAAATAACTAATTATGTGACACACTCCAATGCACGTTAGCGTGGGTACCATTTTGATTTTTTTTCAAATAACTCCTCATTAATTAATTTATAGTACTCCCTATGTTCACTTTTATAAGACCTTGAAGACATTTCAGACAATGTGCAAAACAGTTCATTTTAAATTGTCTGAAAGACTTACAAAAGTGAATGGATGGAGTATCTCGTTTCGAATGACTAATTATTGCAAGGAAAACAAGGGCATGGTAATACATACAGATTCATTTGCAAATGATAGAAGATTTATTTGCATTCTCAAATGTAGGCGCACCAGGCAGACCAGGGTCGTGTCGGGGTGGACGCTGCTTCGGTGCCTTAAAGGCAACAGCCCTTGGGTGACTGACAAGTGGGCCAGCCACCTGTTGGGCCCACATGTCATGGACACAAAGGCAGGTGCCTTAAGGCACCGAAGCGTAGTCCTGTCGGGGTGGTCGCGTGTGTCGGACGGACGCATCGCACCCAGCCACCCACCCCCTCCCCCCCCCAAGAAAAGGACGACCACAATATAAGTTCGCGCTTCTACGTTTCGGATTGAAATATCTGGAGGCCCCAATTCCAGCCCTGCAAAATCTCTCTTCTCCACCGTCCCCTTCCGCGCCCAGATTGCTCAAATCCTTAATTCGCCGCCATCCCTCAAATCGCCCCTCGTCTCGTCTCTTTCCCCACCGTTCCCCACCTCTGTGTCGGACGATGACGACGAAGACGATGGTCGCGCTTCACCATCACACCGGAGCTACCTCATCTACGCCCTCGTCCGCCGCACCGGGTGGTCCACCGACAATGTCGGCTGCCGCAACCGATGTGCCTCACAGACACCGAGTTCCACCGCATCAGGTGCGCTTCACCGACGCCGTCTCCCAGCTCACCGGGGCTACTTCATCGAGCACATCGTCGCACCTCCGCCCCCCGAGGTCGTTGGGGCTTCACCAACGGTCTCGTCCACCGCATCGTAGCGCTCCGCTGCCACTCAAGATCTGCATCCGTGCGCGGCCAGCCAACGCCAGCGCATGACCCTCAACGGCTCTGAAGTGACCCGCACTCTAGCTAGGCGAGCATGCCCAAACGCCGGCCCGAACTAGGTATCCACACATCACTCCCTTGTGTACTGTTCCGATGATGTTTGGATATCGTTTCACTGCTCTCTTAGCTTACACGCCTATGCAACTCTGACTTTAACTCTTATTTCTTCTGGAGATATCATCTGAAACAAGCAAATCCATTTTTTAGCGAAGCATGACGGGGCTACGGGATCTGGTACACATCATGCACACCCGAATAACCTTGTAAGTATCTGTCCTCCAGTACAACATCAAGGTCGATTCCTCTTATTTGATCAACCATTCGCCGTGTCAAAAATGCAGAGGGGGATGCAAGGAGCACAAGGCCTGCACATCCAAGCAAGTGGTAACATGGACTTGTACATGGAACATCCCAAGCGCAAGCAGAGTTGCAGCGAGCCTGTACAACGAGCTAGCGTAAGTCCCTGCATTTCATTTAATTCGTACTGGAATTCGTGTATGATTTGTGTGTAGTGGCTGATCCACGAATTCAAGTTACCAGGGGCGAACATTTAACTTAAAAAATATGAAGGCACTTGCACTCCGGAAATCAACATAACCTGAGAAATGTGAAGCTACATGCATTTTGAAAACCAGCTAATGATCCAAAGTAGTTCAGATTATAAACACTAAATGATGCAAGCACCAAAAAACACAAAATGCAACATGGTGTACAAGGACTACAAACATGGTCTGTACCTGCCTGAATTATTTGTTCTCTGGCTGAAAATATCGAAGTGTAAGTGCACGTATAATCAGTGCCAAACTGCATATCAATATATCTATCCTGCACAAGTATGCCAATAGTTTCAAACAACAGATTAGAAAAGTATTTATGCTATGTTGTCATGATACAGGGTCTTTCTAGTAGATGGCCTCGACGTTTCCTCAAGCTATGAAAATGCACTGTAATTTGCTTGTCATTAATGCCTGCAAATCTCTGTCTCTCTCAACATAGTAGATCATCATTAGACACTAAATCCTTCAATGAGCTTGCAAAATTCTTGCATTAGATCCCTCATTAGACACTACTAGTCGCGAACCCGTGCATTCGCACGGGCTAGTTTGATAAGCTATATATAAAATATGGGATGCAATTTTGGAGAGTATTTTTATTTACTTGGAGTAATGAAATTGATGAGTCACGCAATTTCCATTGGAAAAGTAACATCTTGTCTTACTTAAAATGAAAAATGCATATGAAATGAAGCATATACTAAATTCTTCTCTCTTTAGATAAGAAGCCAAACTACTTAAAGAACTTCATAATGGTATATAATGCCTTCATATTATTGAAAATTTTAGAATAATGAAAATAAAATTCTCTTATTGTCTTTTCACGTATCACCTATTCTGACCAGTCTCTAGAGAAACTAAGCAATTTATTTTAGATAGATAATGAGACAGCCTCACAAAATCAACCAACAAAAACAGTTTGATGTTTTACTTTTCAGAAGAGAATAGTTTCGATGCAAACATTAGATACCATTTACTACGTTAGCTACTTTTCTTGTTCCTCCTTTCGTCACATAAAATACATAAGCCTAATCTCCAACCGATATATCACAAACTACAAAAATCATGCAGAGAGGAAATAGTCATGTCATCGAGTGGTTCCACTTTAGTGCATCCCTTTGGTTCTGTATTGCCCTAAACATGTCCTACATTAGTCATTTCATAAAATTAAAATGCCAAACTGTATTATTTTAAGATACGTTCAAAAGTAAAATGGTCTTGGCGCTTTCTTGAATTCAGGTCAATTTTGGTTAATTGCATATACTGAATTAAAATAGATATTATTTGGTACGTACAGAGTCTGAACCAAAATTTGAATCAATAGGATATTTCCTGAAATACCAATTTGATATTACAAAAACAATAATTTCTGGCCATGCACACGCATCATTCCATTATCTGTCACCCTATATATGTAGTTACTACAAATTAACATGCATATTACTATAAAAGACGTTGAAACTCCCAATACCAAAATACACCGATACATATGTACAGGAATTGAGAAAAGAAAAACGACTCAGATTATTACACTATATTTAACTTGGGCTCCATTGCACCAAGGAATTCATGTTCCGATAGACTGACTCTAGCTCACTAAGACTTGACAAACTGATCCCATCAAATAGTGCGAGCGAGAAGAGGCTGAGAAGGATGGTAGTATTTAGAAATATGGAGGCAACACATAATGATACCATTAAGACAATTTATTTCTCTGAATACCACGGTGTAGTAAGTTATCCTAATAAAAAAAGGAAGCAACACGTACATATATATCTGCACCGCTACCATGATACGTCGACAAATCTTGCTCATGTCGCCTAGGCCGACCTCCTTGCGCATGGCCTCTAGGACAAACAGTCCTGCCGTCTCCTGGAACGTCTTAGCCGCATCTTTCTGCCCACCGAGCCAACCACGCCTATTGTTCTCCGTGTGGACATATATAGCTATCAACACAACCATGCCTGGTGGTCCAAGCATCAGCTTTTGTACCATCTTGGATAGTGGACACGGTCGCTGGTCTCTGACAGCCAACATCACATGTAAGTGTAGTTTCAAGGACCATTGGAGGTTCCAACAACGAACAGAAAAATATAATTTGATGCTAGAAGCTGACAGATAAGGTAAGAAAAGTCTAGCTTCAGACTTCAAAGTGCTAAGCTGTACCATACCAGGCTATGCGCAAAGGTGAAGGCTGCAATCTCTCGAGCAATTGGATTCTAAACTGGGCGGCAGATGATGTGCATGCCGTGGAGGCCTGATCAACCTCCCATAGGTACCTAGGCGAACTCAACAGTGCTGGCACGCAAGTGAAGAGAAGCTAGGGAGTCCTTAACCTTTGTGGAATACAGAAAAGATTAGTAACTACTATGTCAAATTATTCACTCTAAAATTTACCAAAGATTAAGGTTGCGCATGTTGGACCTGTC
Organism: Triticum aestivum; assembly: GCF_018294505.1. Classification (NCBI taxonomy): domain Eukaryota; kingdom Viridiplantae; phylum Streptophyta; class Magnoliopsida; order Poales; family Poaceae; genus Triticum; species Triticum aestivum. The sequence goes on from NC_057813.1 coordinate 64,886,739, forward strand.
ACGGCAGGTCTAAAATTGCATGATTGCAGTGCTATTTCCCGTGGAATCGGCAATATATCATGTGATTCAGTACGGGAAAAATGGCGTCGAGGTACAACAAAAATAGCAGCGATAGAGGTCATACCATGCATGATTTAAAGCTGTTGTATAAACTGATCAATTATCATTGAACTTCAAACTGTAGTCGGTCTGTCCCACAGACATGGCGACCATGTGGTCAGAGTAGCCATTTGTAGCTGCTCGGACAGATGATTATTAGCAAAGGCATTGCATATTGGCTAGCTACAGAGTTTACACCCATGCTATGGTCCTCCGTTCTCAATAAGATTCCATCAGGAAATCAATTGAATACAAATGTTACAATCTGATGAGTGTGGGTACTCAGTTTGTTACCAAAGCTGAACCCAAACATTATCTTAGCGCACACTCCAGACATCTTCTATCTACTAATTTCATTCATGCAGCATCAAGGTTGAAGAAACACATACTTGGGATTAGGTTGGAAGAAGTGAACCCTAGGAATTGGAGTACGATCGGAAACAAAAGCAAAACAACACATCCATTAAGAAATATGGTCTCTAGGTAAACAATTTCATTTTTCTTGGTGTTGATGCATGCTGATATAGTATCAAAAGAATAATTAGTCAGATTTTTATTTTCTATAAGCATGGGCCCCACAGTTAATTGTATTAAATACATCTAGGGACTTTAGTTTCTTCTTCAATATTGAGGGAAAAAATACAAAAAATTGGGACTTCAATACAAACAAAAGAACACGCAACTTATGACCTTCAATTTAATTTTAATATAAGTAATGTCTACTGCATATTGTATCGCTCTACTTCTTGAAACTCTTGGATAAAAATCTGTCAAAATGTAAAGGTCCCTGGATCAAACTTGGCGTAGGCAATTGGACAGGCGCCCACCAGACTCTAAACCATGACTCGATGCACTTGGACCCCTCCAGAGGTGCAGATCAAGATGCTTAGAAACAACTGCTTGGGCGTCTTGCCGTAAAACTTTGTCCCCAATCTCCATGTACGTCAAAGTCAAATCTGATTAGATAATGATCATGGTACAAAATCTATTGTCTTTCTTCTTCAATATTATGCAAAAAATACAAAAAAATGGGACTTCAATGCAAACAAAAGAACACAAAACTTAAATGACGACCTTCAATTTAATTTGCATATATAAGTAATGTGTATTGTATATTGTATCCCTCTGGTTTTTGAAACTCTAGGAGAAAAATCTGTCCAAATGTAAAGGTCCCCATATCAAACCTGGCGTAGGCAATTGGACCAGCGCTCACCAGACTCTGAACCATGACTCGATGCACCTGGACTACGCCAGAGGTGTTGGGTTTCGTAGTAATTTCAAAAAATTTCCTACGCACACGCAAGATCATGTGATGCATAGCAACGAGGGGAAGAGTATTGTCTACGTACCCTACGCAGACCGACTGCGGAAGCGATGACACGACGTAGAGGAAGTAGTCGTACGTCTTCACGATCCAACCGATCAAGCACCGAAACTACGGCACCTCCGAGTTCGAGCACACGTTCAGCTCGATGACGATCCCCGGACTCCGATCCAGCAAAGTGTCGGGGAAGAGTTCCGTCAGCACGACGGCGTGGTGACGATCTTGATGAACTACAGCAGTAGGGCTTCGCCTAAACTCCGCTACAGTATTATCGAGGAATATGGTGGCAGGGGGCACCGCACACGGCTAAGGAACAGATCACGTGGATCAACTTGTGTGTCTAGAGGTGCCCCCCCGCCCCCGTATATAAAGGAGGGAGGGAGGAGGAGGCCGGCCTAGGGAGGAGGCGCGCCATAGGGGAGTCCTACTCCCACCGGGAGTAGGATTCCCCCCTTCCTAGTCCAACTAGGGATCCTTCCATGTAGTAGGAGTAGGAGACTAAGAAGGGGAAGAGAGAAGGGAAGGAAGGAGGGGGTGCGGCCCCTCCCCCTAGTCCAATTCGGACTAGGCCTTGGGGGGCGCGCGGCCTGCCCTAGGCAGCCCCTCTCTCTTTCCCGCAGGGCCCAATAAGGCCCAATACTTCTCCCCGGCGAATTCCCGTAACTCTCCGGTACTCCGATAAATACCCGAATGACTCGGAACCTTTCCGAACTCCGAATATAGTCGTCCAATATATCGATCTTTACGTCTCGACCATTTCGAGACTCCTCGTCATGTCCCCGATCTCATCCGGGACTCCGAACTCCTTAGGTACATCAAAACTCATAAACTCATAATATAACTGTCATCGAAACCTTAAGCGTGCGGACCCTACGGGTTCGAGAACAATGTAGACATGACCGAGACACGTCTCCGGTCAATAACCAATAGCGGGACCTGGATGCCCATATTGGCTTCTACATATTCTACGAAGATCTTTATCGATCAGACCGCATAACAACATACGTTGTTCCCTTTGTCATCGGTATGTTACTTGCCCGAGATTCGATCGTCGGTATCCAATACCTAGTTCAATCTCGTTACCGGCAAGTCTCTTTACTCGTTCCGTAATACATCATCTCACAACTAACATATTAGTTGTAATGCTTGCAAGGCTTATGTGATGTGTATTACCGAGAGGGCCCAGAGATACCTCTCCGACTATCGGAGTGACAAATCCTAATCTCGAAATACGCCAACCCAACATCTACCTTTGGAGACACCTGTAATGCTCCTTTATAATCACCCAGTTACGTTGTGACGTTTGGTAGCACCCAAAGTGTTCCTCCGGCAAACGGGAGTTGCATAATCTCATAGTTATAGGAACATGTATAAGTCATGAAGAAAAGCAATAGCAACATACTAAACGATCGGGTGCTAAGCTAATGAAATGGGTCATGTCAATCAGATCATTCAACTAATGATGTGACCTCGTTAATCAAATAACAACTCATTGTTCATGGTTAGGAAACATAACCATCTTTGATTAACGAGCTAGTCAAGTAGAGGCATACTAGTGACACTTTGTTTGTCTATGTATTCACACATGTATTATGTTTCCGGTTAATACAATTCTAGCATGAATAATAAACATTTATCATGAAATAAGGAAATAAATAATAACTTTATTATTGCCTCTAGGGCATATTTCCTTCAGTCTCCCACTTGCACTAGAGTCAATAATCTAGATCACATCACCATGTGATTAACATTGATAGTTCACATCATCATGTGATTAACACCCATAGTTCACATCGCTATGTGACCAACACCCAAAGGGTTTACTAGATTCAGTAATCTAGTTCACATCGCTATGTAATTAACACCCAAGGAGTACTAAGGTGTGATCATGTTTTGCTTGTGAGAGAATCTTAGTCAACGGGTCTGCCACATTCAGATCCACATGTATTTTGCAAATTTCTATGTCAACAATGCTCTGCATGGAGCTACTCTAGCTAATTGCTCCCACTTTCAGTATGTATCTAGACCGAGACTTAGAGTCATCTAGATTAGTGTCAAAATTGCATCGGCGTAACCCTTTACGACGAACCTTTTTCCACTTCCATAATCGAGAAACATATCCTTATTTCACTAAGGATAATTTTGACCGCTGTCCAGTGATCTACTCCTAGATCACTATTGTACTCCCTTGCCAAACTCAGTGGTAGGGCATACAATAGATCTGGTATACAGTATGGCATACTTTATAGAACCTATGACTGAGGCATAGGGAATGACTTTCATTCTCTTTCTATTTTCTGCCGTGGTCGGGCTTTGAGTCTTACTCAACTTCACACCTTGTAACACAGGCAAGAACTCTTTCTTTGACTGTTCCATTTTGAACTACTTCAAAATCTTGTCAAGGTATGTACTCATTGGAAAAACTTATCAAGTGTCTTGATCTATCTCTATAAATCTTGATACTCAATATGTAAGAAGCTTTACCGAAGTCTTTATTTAAAAAACTCCTTTCAAACACTCCTTTATGCTTTACAGAATAATTCTACATTATTTCCGATCAACAATATGTCATTCACATATACTTTATCAGAAATGCTGTAGTGCTGCCACTCACTTTCTTTTAAATACAGGCTTCACCGCAAGTCTGTATAAAACTATATGCTTTGATCAACTCATCAAAGCGTATATTCCAACTCCGAGATTCTTGCACCAGTCCATAGATGGATCACTGGAGCTTGCACATTTTGTTAGTACCTTTCGGATTGACAAAACCTTCTGTTGCATCATATACAACTCTTCTTTAATAAATCCATTAAGGAATGCAGTTTTGTTTATCCATTTGCCAGATTTCATAAAATGCGGCAATTACTAACATGATTCAGACAGACTCAAGCATAGATACGAGTGAGAAGCTCTCATCGTAGTCAACACCTTGAACTTGTCGAAAAACCTTTTGCGACAATTCTAGCTTTGTAGATAGTAACACTACTATCAGTGTCCGTCTTCCTCTTGAAGATCCATTTATTCTCAATTGCTTGCCGATCATCGAGCAAGTCAACCAAAGTCCATACTTTGTTCTCATACATGGATCCCATCTCAGATTTTATGGCTTCAAGCCACTTTGCGGAATCTGCGCTCACCATCGCTTCTTCATAGTTCGTAGGTTCATCATGATCTAGTAGCATGACTTCCAGAACAGGATACCAGTCTGGCGCGGATCTTACTCTGGTTGATCTACGAGGTTCAGTAGTATCTTGATCTGAAGTTTCATGATCATTATCATTGGCTTCCTCACTAACCGGTGTAGGTGTCACTGAAACAGTTTTCTGTGATGAACTACTTTCCAGTAAGGGAGCAGGTACAGTTACCTCGTCAAGTTCTACTTTCCTCCCACTCACTTCTTTCGAGAGAAACTCCTTCTCTAGAAATGATCCATTCTTAGCAATGAATGTCTTGCCTTCGGATCTGTGATAGAAGGTGTACCCAACAGTTTCCTTTGGGTATCCTATGAAGACACATTTCTCCGATTTGGGTTTGAGCTTATCAGGTTGAAGCTTTTTCACATAAGCATCGCAGCCCCAAACTTTAAGAAACGACAACTTTGGTTTCTTGCCAAACCATAGTTCATAAGGCGTTGTCTCAACGGATTTTGATGGTGCCCTATTTAACGTGAATGCGGCCGTCTCTAAAGCATAACCCCAAAATGATAGCGGTAAATCTGTAAGAGACATCATAGATCGCACCATATCTAGTAAAGTACGATTACGACGTTCGGACACACCATTGCGCTGTGGTGTTCCGGGTGGCGTGAGTTGTGAAACTATTCCACAGTTTTTCAAATGTACACCAAATTCGTAACTCAAATATTCTCCTCCACGATCAGATCGTAGAAACTTTATTTTCTTGTTACGATGATTTTCAACTTCACTCTGAAATTCTTTGAACTTTTCAAATGTTTCAGACTTATGCTTCATTAAGTAGATATATCCATATCTGCTCAAATCATCTGTGAAGGTGAGAAAATAACGATATCCGCCTCGAGCCTCAATATTCATTGGACCACATACATCGGTATGTATGATTTCCAACAAATCTGTTGCTCTCTCCACAGTACCGGAGAACGGTGTTTTAGTCATCTTGCCCATGAGGCACGGTTCGCAAGTACCAAGTGATTCATAATCAAGTGGTTCCAAAAGTCCATCAGTATGGAGTTTCTTCATGCGTTTTACACCAATATGACCCAAACGACAGTGCCACAAATAAGTTGCACTTTCATTATCAACTCTGCATCTTTTGGTTTCAATATTATGATTATGTGTATCACTATGATCGAGATCCAACGAACTATTTTCATTGGGTGTGTAACCATATAAGGTTTCATTCATGTAAACAGAACAACAATTTATTCTCTTACTTAAATGAATAACCGTATTACAATAAACATGATCAAATCATATTCATGCTCAACGCCAACACCAAATAACACTTATTCAGGTTCAACACTAATCCCGAAAGTATAGGGAGTGTCCGATGATGATCATATCAATCTTGGAACCACTTCCAACATACATCGTCACTTCACCCTTAACTAGTCTCTGTTTATTCTGCAACTCCCGTTTTGAGTTACTAATCTTAGCAACTAAACTAGTATCAAATACTGAGGGGTTGCTATAAACACTAGTAAAGTACACATCAATAACATGTATATCAAATATACTTATGTTCACTTTGCCATCCTTCTTTTCCGCCAATCACTTGGGGTAGATCCGCTTCCAGTGACCAGTCCCTTTGCAGTAGAAGCACTTAGTCTCAGGCTTAGGACCAGACTTGGGCTTCTTCACTTGAGCAGCAACTTGCTTGCTGTTCTTCTTGAAGTTCCCCTTCTTCCCTTTGCCCTTTTCTTGAAACTAGTGGTCTTGTCAATCATCAACACTTGATGCTCTTTCTTGATTTCTACCTTCGTCGATTTCAATATCACGAAGAGCTTGGGAATCGTTTTCGTCATCCCTTGCATACTATAGTTCATCATGAAGTTCAGTAACTTAGTGATGGTGACTAGAGAATTCTGTCAATCACTATCTTATCTGGAAGATTAACTCCCACTTGATTCAAGCAATTGAAGTACCCAGACAATCTGAGCACATGCTCACTAGTTGAGCGATTCTCCTCCATCTTTTAGCTATAGAACTTGTTGGAGACTTCATATCTCTCAACTCGGGTATTTGCTTGAAATATTAACTTCAATTACTGGAACATCTCATATGGTCCATGATGTTCAAAACATCTTTGAAGTCCCGATTCTAAGCCGTTAAGCATGGTGCACTTAAACTATCAAGTAGTCATCATATTGAGCTAGCCAAACGTTCATAACGTCTGTATCTGCTCCTGCAATAGGTCCGTCACCTAGCGGTGCATCAAGGACATAATTCTTCTGTGCAGCAATGAGGATAAACCTCAGATCGCGGATCAAATCCGCATCATTGCTACTAACATTTTTCAACACAATTTTCTCTAGGAACATATCAAAATAAACATATGAAAGCAACAACGCAAGCTATTGATTTTACAACATAATTTGCAAAATACTATCAGGACTAAGTTCATGATAAATTTAAGTTCAATTAATCATATTACTTAAGAACTCCCACTTAGACAGACATCCCTCTAATCCTCTAAGTGATCACGTGATCCAAATCAACTAAACCATGTCCGATCATCACGTGAGATGGAGTAGTTTTCAATGGTGAACATTGTTATGTTGATCATATCTACTATATGATTCACGCTCGACCTTTCGGTCTCCGTGTTCCGAGGCCATATCTGCATATGCTAGGCTCGTCAAGTTTAACCTGAGTATTCTGCGTGTGCAAAAACTGGCTTGCACCCGTTGTAGATGGACGTAGAGCTTATCACAACCGATCATCACGTGGTGTCTGGGCACGATGAACTTTGGCAACGGTGCATACTCAGGGAGAACACTTCTTGATAATTTAGTGAGAGATCATCTTATAATGCTACCGTCAATCAAAGCAAGATAAGATGCATAAAAAGATAAACATCACACGCAATCAATATAAGTGATATGATATGGCCATCATCATCTTGTGCTTGTGATCTCCATCTCCGAAGCACCGTCATGATCACCATCGTCACCGGCGCGACACCTTGATCTCCATCGTAGCATCGTTGTCGTCTCGCCAATCTTATGCTTCCACGACTATCACTACCGTTTAGTAATAAAGTAAAGCATTACATCGCGATTGCATTGCATACAATAAAGCGACAACCATATGGCTCCTGCCAGTTGCCGATAACTCGGTTACAAAACATGATCATCTCATACAATAAAATTCAGCATCATGCCTTGACCATATCACATCACAACATGCCCTGCAAAAACAAGTTAGACGTCCTCTACTTTGTTGTTGCATGTTTTACGTGGCTGCTACGGGCTTAAGTAAGAACCAAACTCACCTACGCATCAAAACCACAACGATAGTTTGTCAAATAGACTCCGTTTTAACCTTCGCAAGGACCGGGCGTAGCCATACTTGGTTCAACTAAAGTTGGAGAGGCAGTCGCCCGCAAGCCATCTCTGTGCAAAGCACGTCGAGGGAACCGGTCTCGCGTAAGCGTACGCGTAAGGTTGGTCCGGGTCGTCTCGTCCAACAATACTGCCGAACCAAAGTATGACATGCTGGTAGGCAGTATGACTTGTATCGTCCACAACTCACTTGTGTTCTACTCGTGCATATAACATCAACATAAAGAACCTGGCTCTGATACCACTGTTGGGTTTCGTAGTAATTTCAAAAATTTTCCTACGCACACGCAAGATCATGTGATGCATAGCAACGAGGGGAAGAGTATTGTCTACGTACCCTACGCAGACCGACTGCGGAAGCGATGACACGACGTAGAGGAAGTAGTCGTACGTCTTCACGATCCAACCGATCAAGCACCGAAACTACGGCACCTCCGAGTTCGAGCACACGTTCAGCTCGATGACGATCCCCGGACTCCGATCCAGCAAAGTGTCGGGGAAGAGTACCGTCAGCACGACGGCGTGGTGACGATCTTGATGAACTACATCAGCAGGGCTTTGCCTAAACTCGGCTACAGTATGATCGAGGAATATGGTGGCAGGGGGCACCGCACACGGCTAAGGAACAGATCACGTGGATCAACTTGTGTGTCTAGAGGTGCCCCCCCGCCCCCGTATATAAAGGAGGGAGGGAGGAGGAGGCCGGCCTAGGGAGGAGGCGCGCCATAGGGGAGTCCTACTCCCACCGGGAGTAGGATTCCCCCCTTCCTAGTCCAACTAGGGATCCTTCCATGTAGTAGGAGTAGGAGACTAGGAAGGGGAAGAGAGAAGGGAAGGAAGGAGGGGGTGCGCCCCCTCCCCCTAGTCCAATTCGGACTAGGCCTTAGGGGGGCGCGCGGCCTGCCCTAGGCAGCCCCTCTCTCTTTCCCGCAGGGCCCAATAAGGCCCAATACTTCTCCCCGGCGAATTCCCGTAACTCTCCGGTACTCCGATAAATACCCGAATGACTCGGAACCTTTCCGAACTCCGAATATAGTCGTCCAATATATCGATCTTTACGTCTCGACCATTTCGAGACTCCTCGTCATGTCCCCGATCTCATCCGGGACTCCGAACTCCTTCGGTACATCAAAACTCATAAACTCATAATATAACTGTCATCGAAACCTTAAGCGTGCGGACCCTACGGGTTCGAGAACAATGTAGACATGACCGAGACACGTCTCCGGTCAATAACCAATAGCGGGACCTGGATGCCCATATTGGCTCCTACATATTCTACGAAGATCTTTATCGGTCAGACCGCATAACAACATACGTTGTTCCCTTTGTCATCGGTATGTTACTTGCCCGAGATTCGATCGTCGGTATCCAATACCTAGTTCAATCTCGTTACCGGCAAGTCTCTTTACTCGTTCCGTAATACATCATCTCACAACTAACATATTAGTTGTAATGCTTGCAAGGCTTATGTGATGTGTATTACCGAGAGGGCCCAGAGATACCTCTCCGACTATCGGAGTGACAAATCCTAATCTCGAAATACGCCAACCCAACATCTACCTTTGGAGACACCTGTAATGCTCCTTTATAATCACCCAGTTACTTTGTGACGTTTGGTAGCACCCAAAGTGTTCCTCCGGCAAACGGGAGTTGCATAATCTCATAGTTATAGGAACATGTATAAGTCATGAAGAAAAGCAATAGCAACATACTAAACGATCGGGTGCTAAGCTAATGAAATGGGTCATGTCAATCAGATCATTCAACTAATGATGTGACCTCGTTAATCAAATAACAACTCATTGTTCATGGTTAGGAAACATAACCATCTTTGATTAACGAGCTAGTCAAGTAGAGGCATACTAGTGACACTTTGTTTGTCTATGTATTCACACATGTATTATGTTTCCGGTTAATACAATTCTAGCATGAATAATAAACATTTATCATGAAATAAGGAAATAAATAATAACTTTATTATTGCCTCTAGGGCATATTTCCTTCAAGAGGTACAAATCAACATGCTAGAAACAACTGCTTATGGTCTTGCTGTACAACTTTGTCTCCAATCATCAGGTACGTCAAGGTCAAATCTGATTAGGTAATTATAGAGGAAAACTACAGAAGGTTAGTAACTATAGAGGAAAACTACATGAAGAACGAATATCAGAAGAAGAAATAGCCGGAGCTTCATCGTAGACCAGAAAATCCGATCAAATTGTGACGGACAACTCATCATGTAAACATACAAATTTTATGATGCATATGCGCTACACAAATATCTCCTAAACATCTTACATAATACCTGAAAATCCAATCAAATTGTGAAGGAGAACTCATCATGTCAGCATTCACTATTTATGATGCATATCCACTAACCCAGATATCTCCTAAACATCTTACTTAATTCAGCACCAGCATCCCCAATATTTTTTACATCGATTCCAGTACCATCTGGTGCATAAAAAAAGATAAACGTGGAAGTGGAAGATATATAGATTAGTTGAAAGATATGATTGCGCCTATCAATTCTAATTAAACCGTCTGACATCCTGACTCGCTGATCACATTTCACCCCTGTACATATCTATGCATGCATCCATGACATGCTTGGTTCTTATGCTATCGCCGGGAATGTATTTGAGCCTGTCATCTACAACCGAACCTGCTTCTAGGCTGCCATGCATCTCGTGCACTGCCGGCGATGTGGTTACTCCGGCCCGAACTCACAGCAGCTACCACAACACAGAGAACGAAGATCTGGGAAATTACATGGTTAAAGCTTGAACAAACGAACAAATGAGATGTGCGAACAGATTGGGGATTAAGGTCATGGATATTTTTTTTGCGGAAAAAGGGCATGGAAATTGAATCCAACATGCAAACCTAGCCATGGATCAAGACTTGGAGGAGCCCCAAACCAAGCCTGAAAACGAACATTAATTAAATAAAATTCAGATAAAATTTGCAGGCAACCACAAACTCTCCTTCAGCAGGCTGATATGGTACCTAAAAGTAGGCAGCAAGCCAACAGCATCATACTCCATCACTGCACCTTGTAACCGAACCTGGTGGAAGATATATAGATTAGTTGAAAGATATAATTGCACCTATCAATTCTAATTAAATCGTCCGACATCATGACTCGTTGATCACTTTTCACCCCTGTACATATCTATGCATGCATCCATGACATGCTTGGTTCTTATGCTATGGCCGGGAATGTATAATTTGAGCATGTCATCTACAACCGAACCTGCTTCTAGGCTGCCATGCATCCCGTGCACTGCCGGCGATGGGGTTACTCCGGCCCGAACTCAGAGCAGCTACCACAATACAGAGAACGAAGATCTGGGAAATTACATGGTTAAAGCTTGAACAAATGAACAAATACGACGTGCAAACAGATTGGGGATTAAGGGCATGAAAATTGAATCCAACATGCAAACCTAGCCATGGATCCAGATTTGAGGAGCCCCAAACCAAGCCTGAAGACGAACATCAATGAAAAATAAAAATTCAGATAAAATTTGGAGGCAACCACAAACTCTCCTTCAACAGGCTTACATGATACCTAGAAGTAGGCAGCAAGCCAACAACATCATACTCCATCACTGCACCTTGTAACCGAACCTGACGTGCTCAAGCATGCCGACTTGCACAACGGCCGCCACAACACAAAGAGAAACGAAAATCCAAGAAATCGCACGAATAAAGTTTGAAGGCATGAGGGGATTAAGCGCTTGGAAAGTTTGAAGGCATGGGAGGATTAAGCATATGGAAAGATTGCTTTGATCAGCCAGCTGTATGCAGCGAGGCGAACACGGCGGCTGCTTCTGCTGTGGCGGCGGCGTGTGTGAGAGGATTTTTTATTTTCTGAGATGAGGCGATGGGGAGTTCGTTTTTTAGGTGAAGGAGATGGGCAGTTTTTTTAGGGGAAGGAGACGGGGAGTTCGTGACCTACACGATACGATCTGGATTAGGATCATGTCTTCCATCTATGACATTTACAACCGTCAAAGATTGTGGGCTTTAGAAAGTTTTTTTTTGAAGGAGATGGGGAGTTCCTGACCTACATGTTACAATTTAGACGCCTCTTAGAAACAGAATTGGGACAAAGATTAACGTAGATTGCATTGGGTATTTTACTAAATGGCTTAAAATAGAGTGGTTAATCTACACCGTTATAATTCAGTTCCATCAGATGAACGGCTCCTAATTTCTGATTAACGTGGTAATTTCTTGGAAGTCGCTAATTAGTATAGTTATAGATAGATATGTTCATCACCAGGAGCATGTAAAATGTTTGCATCAAATCCTTCATTAGCAGTCTGTTCATTAGACACTTCAGGCTCAAGAACAACATGAGCTTGTATGTTTGCACCGGAAACTTGATTAGATACATCAGATTCAGTCAGTTTAGTATTGATTGGCGGAGTTAAAAAATAAGTAGAAATTGGTTTTATTTTCTCATAGATTCCCTACTTACAAGCAGTTTTACAACACCGTCAGGTTTAACTATTGGCCAGAAATTGAAGAGTTGAATTAGATATAATCAGGGATGTGATGTACCTGCTCGTTGCGCATGCTACTCTTGCAAGCTGCGACTGTCCGTTTGCGCAAGCTCGATGTAATGCCCGTGCTGCTGCCGCTACCTCCCACGCAGGCTAGACCCAGGGTTGGATCTTCATCTTCTTGCCCTCCAACGAGGGTGCGAGGAAGTGCCGTGTCGGTCTGTCCAGCGGTGGCTAGGTTAGGAGCGAACCAAACTGGAGGCTAGAGCGAATGAATTGGGATTTTTCCTGCTGTCGATCGATATGGGAGGCGCTTGTTTGGCCGCGAGCCTGCTATAGGGCCTGCCTTGAACTTATGTTATTGGCCCATCCAAATTGAAACATTTTTCTTCATTTTTTACATTGCCTGCTCGTGCGTTGGGACGAACAAAACTAGCGTGGGCCAACCTGGACGACTCAAACTAGGTGCACACTTTCCAGCCACCTGAGGCGGCCGCCCATACCAGCCCCTATGGTGGCGTCGCCCCTTTTTGTGTGTATGATTGGATAGTGAATAATATTCCAGTGGCGCTTTTGATTTACCCACAAAATGGTTGAATTGCTTGTTTCTATGAACTGAGTTTGCCAATAATGTGAAGGATGCCAGTCTTTTCATCCTATTGTAGATTGCTTAGATCTCGATATGCCAAAAGTAATCGCATGAAATATATAGTAAAAGCCAGTGTGATGTGTTTGGCTACAACTAGTCTGACTACACGTCCTCATATGACATATGAAGGACGCACCATCTTACCAGATTAACCATTCGACTTACCCATGCAGTGTGGGAAGAAAGAAGTATTGGGACTGCGTATCCAAGCAATTGATGCCATGGACTCCTTTGTACAACCTTGTAAGCGAAAAAGAAGTTGCAGTGTGCCTGTACAAAGAACTAGCGTAAGTTCAGTTACCTGCTTCTCGGAATTTTAGTTAGCCACTTATTGCAAAATTGTTCAATTACGTTGCTTGGCTTAATTTAGTTTGCTACTGATTACATAATGGCACAGCCTATTAATCATATTGCAGACTGCGCCTATCTATGTGTTTGATAGTTACTGTTAAGAATTACTTGTTTGCCTTAACTTAAATATCTACTTGTTTGTTTAACTGCTTTGCTACTGCAACAGCGGGTTACAATGATGTTAATAACTACTCCCTCCGTCCCATAATATAGGACGTTTTTTGACACTAGCATAGTGTTAAAAAATGTCTTACATTATGGGACAGAGGGAGTACTTTTTAGCATCCAATTGAAACTTTTTAATTCCTTGTTTGTTTAACTGGTTTGCTGTTATAACTCCCAGTTGAGATGTTTTGCTAACTTCAACTTTTCTGAATCCAATCGAAACTTTAATGGCAAAACAGGTTAGCCCAAGATCAAAGAGCAGGTCCCCATGGACGTTGCATCATCCCACAGCAGTGGCACCGGCCCAATCGTGCATTATGAATTGCCAACTGCTGATGCTCTAGAGGCTAAACTAGTGGTAGAAAGAGATTCTGCTTCTGCACTTAGAGATGAAGTTGACATGTTGAGGAAGCAAACAGCACAATCACAAGCAGTACTCAAGACAACCATTAAATATTTGGTGGATTTCAAAACGAAGCAAGCTGAGACTGACCAGATTGTTAAGGTCCTGAAGGAAAAAAGGAAATTAAATTCCTACTTGGTAAATCATAGGTGAAGTGTTCCATAGTTGAATAACCTTTGTGTTATCTGTTCATGTAATCAATCAAACCATTTGTTTTATAGATCATGTAATATTTTTTTTTGTTTTTTGATTTGTAATTTTATTTGAGCACAAGTCTGTATTAATTGGTAAGACTCGGAGACATTTCATTTGGATTGCTGTGACAGACCTACAAATATGCCAATCGGGCTGAATGTGCATTAGCAATAGTAGTAGTATAGATGGACCATAAGTGGCACGCATAGGAAAGGGCCGAGATGCTGGCTAAAAAAGATGCTGTTGTAGCCAAAAAAAAGTACAGCCGCCTGGCTTATGTATGTTAGTTTATATTATTGATCCATATACTCTATAAGTGTTTATATGTCTGTTAGTTCTGTACATTCTTGGTTGATTGACTCGGTATTTGAATCTTGATACATCGCTTGTGTACATATCTAAATGGGAGTACACATTATGCTGCGTGTGACATTTGAGTTGGACTTGAAGTGTTCCAAATATTCGAATTCACCTTAAACTGCATACTAGTTTCTGAATTTGAGTATCGGCATTTGTAAACCATATTCATATATGACAGTGGAATACATCTTTGTTGTCCTTTTGAAGATATATAAAAACACATAGAACGATTTTTAAAGATTCATATAGGAATACAAAATGGATTCGAAATTAGTTGCCAGGGTAAACGTGGATGCTTATTGTCCCAAAATTCGAAAGAAGCTGCAAAATGTCCACTCCCACGTCGGCTGTTCGAAGCCAAGTGTTTGGGAGATGGAAATTACTGTCTACCCATTACACGGACAATCCATCGGCCCGATTTCCACTGCTCTAAATAGGGGTAGGTTAGTAACTTCAATTAGACGTGACACGACCGCCTCTGAGCCCATTCCGACATGGTGGGCGTCAAACATGGGTGGCAAAACACATTTCATTCAAGCTCATCCGAAAGACCTCTGTTTCTCCCTCCATTCCCCATTCATACACGGTGGGCGGCAAAACAAACTCGACTCGGCCGAAATCGATGTAGGCAAATATTTTCAATAGGGGCAGGTTTGTAACTTCACTCAGACGTGATACAACCACCCTACATGTTAGCCCCGTTCATACACCGTGGGCGCCAACCATGGGCGCCAAGCACCCTCTCCGCGCCCGAAATTGCTCTGGGCAAATATTGGCGAGATGCGAGATTACCGTCCTATCCCCAACCGACGAGATGTCCAAATTTTAAACGGGGGCTAAGTTCGTAACTTTCACATATTTCAGACAGGCACATCCCAAAAAATGGTTCCCCGTACCTCTCCCTCCATTTTCCCATTCATACACCCTCCGCGCTAGAACACCCCATCCCCACACCAGCCTCCGTCCGCCACCCCATCCATCGCCGCCGTCCTCCACCACATCCATCGCCACCGTCCTCCACCATGCCGGAGCGCCTACCAAGACCGCGTCGTCCACTGCTAGAGATGGACGTTTCTCATCCACGGCGACAGACCAATAGCCTTGCATCGCGTCCTCTCGCTTCATCGGCGCCGCCGTCCTCTTTGCCAGGGCCGCTCACACGACCTTCTCTTCCACCGCAACGGGACTTATCCCCCGATGCACACGTCTACTGTCGCAGATCTGCTTCAACGCCACCGACAGCCATCGCACCCCCGATGCCTACACGGCGCCGCAAGAGAGGTGGTACTTCATATCTCCTCAACTTTTTGATCTCAACCAGAAAATAGATCTTAACTTGGTTACTCTACTTTATTTTCAGCTCTTAGAATTTAGTTCTTAGTTCGAAGCAAACAATGGATGCTAAATATCATTTCTCCGGTTTGCAGCTTCAAATCTGCCATGGCACAACCATAATACGGTTTAATTGATCATGCTTAGGGTTTAATTGATCATGTTGGTTCCGTGGTGGTTTCTTTAATAGAAATCGGAGGGAAAACCCTCTTTTGCTAAAAAAAATATGCTTAGAGTTTCCCCCTTTTATGATCACTATACGATCAGAATACGTGCTTCGTGTCATAATAACATTGCTCCACGCATCAAGCTAAACAAGCTTAGATGTTCAAATACGAATCTGATATTATTAAAACAAAGTTGTTTAATTGGTCAGCTAAATGTTCCTAAATTAGTTTCGAAAATGCATGTTTCCCGCTCGGGTGTGTATCTCTATAGGGTGCCCACGGTGGGCCGGCCCACCCTGGGATTTTGGGTCGTCCCAGGCCCCGATTCCCCTCTGTTCTGCTGCGCGCTTCCGATCTCTACTCGCCCCCAGCCGCCTGCCTCGCGGGCGACTTGCCGTCCCCGGACGGCATGACTCTAGGAGGAGACGCCGGACTAACAGGAGGCCAGGAGCCGCTCGCCCAACAGCGTCACCGCTGCCCGGGCGCGCCGCCGTGCCTACCTTCCCAGTTCGTTCAGGGCTCAAGCGTGCAGCACCCACCAAGCCAACCCGATTTATCCTGAGATACATCCTCAACACTCAGCAGCCACTCCTCATCACCCATTTTCTAATTGATTCATTACTCATTAGGCAGGACTATCATTAGGGTTTGTTGTGTGCTCAGTGCTACCTACACTTAATGGTTCAGATGTATTTCGGTAATCTTTAGTACCTCTAAAGTTCACAGGGTTTTCAAAATTCTGGCCCTCGGAACAGAAACTAGTCATTTTGGATTGTCGGTCGTAGTGACATTGACCCAGATTACTACTGCAAGCTAGGTTTGTTGACAATTTTACTTGTCTTTCTTACTCATTCGATATAATATCCAATTATTCACGTAGATTAGTTAAAAACAATAAGTGCTAGACAAACTTCTTCATTCAGATTTTGGACGGTCTCTTACTACAGTTACAATTCTGCATACTTGTCCTAATAAGCTCACAAGTAAATGATTGATTCACTACATCTATGCTTGCCTTGTCATATTTGTTGTCAATATTCTTTTAGGGTGGACCACCCTGTTTCTAAATACTGGAACCGTAGACCTGAGTGAATAGTATTTCTCTATGTGATCTCTTCCATCATGTGTGGGTAATGAACACTGCATTGTATAGAAAGCAAGTGTCATTTCCAGCTTTTACATAGGTTTTGATCTTTACATGGAATACAATCTGCCTATTTGCTTTGTGTCGCACTACCAACACTCCACCCTTGAAGCAAAACATTACACCACTCATAATTGCTTAGTTTATCTGTTCAAATACGAATTTCATATGATTCTAATGTTCCTACTTCAGTTTTGAAATGTGTGCCTGCCTGTTATAGAGACATAAGGGGTTTGTATTTCTGTGTGTGATCTGGTCAGCATGGTTGGGGAGGTGAACTTTGCATATGCAGGGGTTTATAGGGAGACACTCTCCGAGTTGAATCCGCAATGCATTCCGTAGATAATCTGACTACTTTTTATCTTTTCATGAATCTTGGATTCTGAACAACATCATAATGATTATGAGCTTGCGCGCATGAAAAGAATAAAGCACAACAATGCCATGGCTGTCAAACTTGGCATTAAGGGACTGAAATCAAGTCTGGATGCAATGCAATGCAAACGCTCTCCACATACAGATTCATGCTCAGAATATGATCCTAACAGTGTCTGAGCTAGAGGTAGACCTAAGTCAATGTAGCTCCCTAGTGGAGGAGTCAGAGGAAGATGCCCTATCTTATTCGACCATCAAGGTACTTTCTCTAACTTTCCAAGGTTAGATTGCTCGCACATATCTTACAACTGATGCTTTGCATTGCTTCTACTTTGTTGAACTGCCATTAGCTTAGTTTACACATCGTCTATGTGAATATGCCCTGCCTATCCATTTTCAGTACATATTCCATCTGTCATCATACCATATTTATCCATTCAAATGCTGTTCTTGTGTATCAGACGTTCAAAAGGAAGAGGGCGATTGCTGATCGTGGAGGAGCACAAGCAAAGTGTTTGGAAAAAGTAGTGGCACCTGATAAATCAAATAGACCATTAGGTGTAGTTGCAATATCACCTGGCCCACAAAATACCCCAACTCTAGCAGACTCTAGCCCTACTACACTGGTCATTTCTGATGCCCCAACTCAGCAGACCCCAACTGCAGAAAACAGTATGATTATGCCAGTTGACATAGCACCAGCTGTACGACGCAAAACCCCCATTTCAGCAAAGAGTACACCAAATCCAGTTGCCAAATCCCTTTTCGAACCAGAGAGAGCCCCAATTGCATCAAATAGGACCCCTGTTCCATTTCTTCCCAGTTTAGAAGACGAAGCTTATGTTGTTGTCAGGACTTTGTGTGCATCTTTCCTTCATGGAAGATTATACCGCAGACACAAAACAATTTCCAGTCTTCCTTCGCAACTTATGCGTAAGTAATGTACTAATGTTATTCATGGTCATTACTGCATATGTTTCTGCTGATAGAAGACACACGATTTCATTCTTTTAAATAGGCGAGGAGCAAACTGGATTGTGATGACGAGCAAGAGTTGGCTGTGCTTTTCAAGCACTCGTTGATGAAGTATCGTTCCTACCTGAGGCAAGCACACTTCGATGGCAAGCCTCTGAACGAAATTTTTGTAAAGTCTCCGGTGCTACATTTATCCGACGGTGACTGGAATAATCTTGTTACACATTGGTCTCGGCTGCAGCGTAAGGTACTGTCTATGATATCACATCACAATTTGAACTACATTTCTGCATTTGCCTTAATGTCTCACTTGTACGAAAACTGTTAGCAGAAGAACATTCGTTCTCAAGGGACCACAAAATCTCGCAACTATACTGCACACTGCATTGCTCTCGTGAGTACCTCTTGCCCTGTATGACCATACTTACTTTCATAGCTGTTTGATTATGTAGCATCACTGCACATGTTAGCCTCGTAATCGCCCATTTGGTGGACATTATAAGATCCGTATGGACTCTTAGGGCATCTCCAGCCGCGCCCCTAGGAAGGCCTCCCCAGGCGATTTTTTCGCGCCGGCGCCGAAAAAACGGCCCAGTCGCGCCCCCAGGAGCCTGATTTTCGCCGGCTTGGGCCGAAAACAGTGCCGGCGGACCCAGCCCGAACCCGGTGCGCTGGGGGGCGCACGGGGGCGCCGGGGCGAAGTCGTTTGGCGCCAAAAAGGCGCGGGCCAGCCGCGTCAGCGACTCGGCGCCTCATCTTCCCCCAAAGGCCTCGGTTCCCGCGGGGAATCAATGGCAAGGCTGCCGCCGACCAGCCTTGCCATTGATTCCTTACGGGCGGCGATTCACGGGACGGCGCGACGCGTACACACGGGCGCGGGACGGCTATAAAAGCCGGCGGCCTCCACTCGCCTGTGCCCACACCAGCCCCCCCTCGCCGACGTCCAGCCCCTCCCTCTCCTTGCCTCTCCCAAGCGCCGCCGCCCAGCCCCTCCCTCTACCTCTCCCGAGCCCGCCCAGCCCCGCCGTCGCCATGGCAGAACGCTTCCCCGGAGATGAGGCGGCGGCCAACGGCTTCGGCCGCTGTTCGCTCCGTGAACAGGAGTCCTGGCTCCTGTTCCAGGCAAACATCCCGGCGCCGCCGGACATGCGCGCCGGGCCAACGGGGTGGAGGCTCAGCGCCGGGGGAGTGCCCATTCCCCCGTTGCCCGACGCCGTGGCGAAGCCGAGGTACTTCACCGAGGAGGTCGACATCGTGCGCGCGTCCCTCACCAACGCCCACCGCTCCCTCCCCCAGTACGCCGCCGACAACCACGCGGCCTGGGCGGCATATTTCCAGCGCCGCCAGCAGGAGCGCTTGGCGTCCACCAACGGCGCTCCAGTGGTCGGCGGCCGGTAGAACAGCGAGGGGCGCCACCTCTGGTGGGGCGTCCCCGGCCGCACACTCGAGGGCGTGCTCACGTACCTCGAGGGCGGCAACGACCCGCCGTTGGCGTACCCCCCGGCGAGGGTGGCCGCCCCGGTGCAGCACCGACGCGTCGGGCCATGGGTGCCGAGGAGGTTCGGCGCTTCCTCTTCTTCCTCCTCATCACGCTCTTCTTCCCATTCCTCCGGCTCTCCGGCGCTGCTCGGCGTCAAGGCCGAGCCCGCGACCGAGATGCCGCTCGGCCGGCGCACTCGCAGCGCCGGCATCGTCATCAACGGGGGCGGGCGGCGCGCCTCATCCTCGTCGTCTCCTCCGCGCTTCGTCAAGCCAAAGACGGAGCCGGGGCTGGCGCCGGTGAAGATGGAGCCGGGGCTGGCGCCCGTGAAGACGGAGCCGGGGCTGGCGCCTGTGAACGCGGAGTTCGACGACGACGACGCGACCCTCGAATGGGCGCGCCAGGACTCCATCTCGTTGGAGAAGGCGCATTGGGAGAAGGAGAAGGAGCGCCAGTGCGCCGCCCTACGCCGCTTCGAGGAGCGCCGACGCGGCCGCGAGGAAGGCGGGGTCGTCGTCTTATGCGATAGCGACGACGACGACGACGCGCCGCCGCCTGTTCGCCAAGGCGACGCCGGGCAGGGGTCTAGCAGGGGCACCCGCGTCAAGGAGGAGAAGGCCGACGACGACGATGGCGGCGACGACGATGGCGGCGACGACTTCAGCCACTTTCTTTTACTTTAGATTAGGTTAATGTAATGTTTGGACGAATTTCACCGAAACTTGCCATGGTTGGCCAAAATATAACTAGTTTTTATCATAACTTTGCCGAACGGTTTTTTTTAAATACACGCCTAGGGGTGACCCTGGGGGCCGACGGCTGGGGACCGACTCGCCCCCAGGACCATTTTTTGCGCCGGCTCACCCCCAGGCGGCGCTTTTAGACGCCCCCTGGGGGACCAACGGCTGGAGATGCCCTTACACAAATTTAGAATCAACCCAATGCTTTTGAACAGGTTTAGCTCTGCAGTCCTCTTGTAAGGACTGAACGTGGTCTATCACTATACTTACATTAACAGCTACTACCTCCGTCCCATAATATAAGAATGTTTTGTACAGTACACCAGTGTTCAAAACACTCTTGTATCATGGGAAGAGGGACTGGTTCATTTTTTAGCATTCTACATCTTATCTCCCTCGCCCACCATTTACTAAAAAAGATCAGATCTATATTTAATCTTACCAACAAGTAGAATACACAGACAATGCCAGTGCAGAAGTGTAGCCCATTGCTCTTGTCAGTACATTTTGTCCTGTAACCCTTGTACTTCCAGGGATTGGTAGTTGATTATGTAGCATCAATCTGCATCTTATCTTCATTATCCTCTATCTGTTCCAGTATTATCATATCTATAATTACTCTCTACAAAATGTAGAGTACATGCAATGCTTATGAAGAAGATTCTGTGCTGAAATTCTTGAGTTATTCTTCCCTTGACATGGAGAAGGGCATTATAAAGCCGGTGTTAACTGTTAATGTAAGTCAGTCCTTCTAAAGCCTTTATCCTCAACTGCTGTTTAATTTGCTCATACTCCCTATTGTTTACTGCTGTTTAGTTTGCTGTTTCTACCAAAATGCATGTTCGTTAGAACTGTAAGTTCTATGTTTTACTTGTAAAACCAAATTTCTTATTCATACATGAACATTACTTAATACTCCCTATATGTATGCTTGGTTTTGTGGATCTATAATCCAGTGTGTTGTGAAGCAGCCCACGTTTGCACCTTGTCATCTCCTGTTTTATCATATTGATGTGGCTGATGATATGAACAACATGCCATGCACATTATCAAAAATAGATACAATGATCTTCTTTGCCCTTCATCTATGCTTGTTATGTTGACATGGTAATCCAGTAGTGTGGTGAAGCTCCCCGCATTATGAACAATGCCAAATTATGCTATTGATATTTTGAACTTACTCTTTATTTTCTAATTTGAAATTGGATAGAATTGACAGAACATTTATCATCTTTGTTTATACACGTGCAAAACCTGTCATCTCTCTGCTTTGTTTCAGGGTGATATGCCTAATGGCATGCACAAGTCTGTTGAAGGCTGTGAGACAAACCCAACATATATTGCAGCAAATAAGGCAAAACATCTTGAAGATAGCGAGAAAACCCCAAATTCTTGTCTTGATGCAGTGTTCAGGTTACTTGAGACTAACAGTCAGACAAGCTCACATAATTCGTTGTCTAAATCAGTTCGACTTCTTCAGTCCCAAGTTCTAGCAGAAAGGCATTCTACAACTCAACTTCGACTTGAAGTCCTATCTCTAAGAAAGATTGCGGAGAACACCAATGAGAACCCCATTGCTAAACAGCTACACCTGGAAGCTATGACCGACATGCTAGGCCGGTCTCACAGTGTGACACCCGGATAATTAAGCTACAGTAAACCTCTACTAATGATGCCACGTCACCTCGATTACTGTTACTAACCTCGTGTTAGTTCAAAACTGATTCAAATTCAAATTGAAAATAAAGGCAAACATCAAAAGTTTTCAAATATTAAAAACAAAATGTTCGGGTTGTGTCAGTTAATGCATGGATGACTATGATGTAGAATCCACATTTTTATGTAATGAATAAATTCACTAAAAAGATTTAAACGGTAGCAAAAAGATTATTTCAATGCCTTTGGTATTTTATAAAACACTAAACTATTTTATTTTGGTTAAAACCTTTTGTGGCTGAGGGTTATTTTGAAACGTTATTTTAGGAGCTATAGTCATATTTTACTAAGTAGAAATAATGTGAAATTAAAATTAAAATAGAAAATAAAAGTAATAAAATAAAACAAAAGAAAAATAAGAACGAAAAGGCCCACTAGCCAACTGGGCCAGACGGCCTAGCTGGTCGACCCACCTGGACCTGGCGGCCAGCCCACCAACCGGCCGGCCCACCCCCACTCCCCCTTAACCACACTACCCGAAACCCTAACCAACCGACACCACTTCCCCCCACTCGCTCTCTCTCTTCCCCCGATCTAGATCGAGATCGAGGACACGATCCTGTCGCCAACTGCGTCGCCCGTCTCCCGCAACTCGACACCATCGCCCCTGACGCCGCCTGGAGGACCACATTGCCGGAGCCCCAAGACGCCACGACTCCGTCGCCACATGTCGTCCCCATCCTCCTCCTCGTCGGACCACCTCCCCGGAGCACCGCCGCCTCGACCTTGCCCGTCCTCGTCCTCCTCCCCGAGCCCGCGTACGCACATCTGCAGGGCCCGGTGAGCCGCCGTACTTTCCCCCTTTTCCTCTTTGCCCGGCGTCGTTCGTCGCGCGCCCGACTCCGCGCTCACTCAACCCTGGCCGCCTCCCTCGTGTGCTACCCCGTTCACCACGACCTCGCTCGACGGGCCGCCTCCCTCCTGCCCTTGCCTCGTCGGCACACGCGCGAGCCCCTCTGCTCGCGCCTAGCCGCCGCACTCGGCGCCCTGCTGCGCCGAAGGCCGCGCCCGCAGCCCCTGCCACTCCCCGCCTCCTCTGCCACCGGCCCCGTGCTGCTCCTTCGCCGCCCGGCGCCCGCTACCGGCGGCCGTTCGGGCTGGACGCCCGCACGCCTGTGACGTGCACGCCCGCTGGGCCACCAGGGGCCTATGACAAAGGGGCCCCACCCCCAAACTTCTATTAAAAAAAGGATTTAAAAAAATATGTAATAATAAAAATAAAATTAATTAATTAATTAGTTAACTAAATTAATTAACTTAGTTAATCATGTTCAGTTAACCTAATTAACTAGTGGTAATTAGTTAAACCGTAATTAGATTAGTTAAATCCTAATTAGAATAAACAGAGTATGACCCGCGGGACCCACACGTCAGTTTGACTCAGTCAACGCCATGTTGACTGCTCACGTCATGCTAACATCATGATTGCACTATTCTGGATAATGTTGAATTAAATTAATTAAATAAATTCTAAAAATGATTTAAAACTTTAGTAAATCATATAAAATAAACCGTAGCTCAGATGAAAATACTTTCTACATGAAAGTTGCTCAGAAGGAAATGACGAATCGGGATATGCAGCCAGTTCGTCCGCCACACATCCCTAACCTATCGAACTCGCAACTTTCCCCCTCCGATTCCTCTGACCGAAAACCCGAAACAGTGGGAATACTTTCCCGGATGTTTCCCCCTTTCGCCGGTATCACCTACTACCGCGCTAGGGCACACCGGACACCGCGTATTGTCTTGTTATGCTTTGCGATGCTTTGATTGCTCTGTTATTTATTGTGTTCCCTCTCCGTTACTTCTTTCCGATAGACCCCGAGACTGCCGGCGACCCCCAGTTCGACTACGGTGTTGATGACTCATCCTTCTTGCCAGAGCAACCAGGCAAGCCCCCCCCCCCTTGATCACCAGATATCGCCTATTCTCCTCTATACTGCTTGCATTAGAGTAGTGTAGCATGTTACTGCTTTCCATTAATCCTATTCTGATGGATAGCCTGACATTGTTGCTACCTCTATTGATACCTTACCTGCAATCCTAAATACTTAGTATAGGATGCTAGTTTATCATCATTGGCCCTACGTTCTTGTCAGTCTGCCTTGCTATACTATTGGGCCGTGATCACTCGGGAGGTGATCACGGGTATATACTATACATACATACATACATACTATACAGATGGTGACTAAAGTCGGGTCAGCTCGATGAGTACCCGCAAGTGATTCTGATGAGGGGGCTGAAAGGACAGGTGGCTCCATCCCGGTAGAGGTGGGCCTGGGTTCTCGACGGCCCCCGACTGTTACTTTGTGGCGGAGCGACAGGGTAGGTTGAGACCACCTAGGAGACAGGTGGGCCTGGCCCTGTTCGGCGTTCGCGGATACTTAACACGCTTAACAAGATCTTGGTATTTGATCCGAGTCTGGCTATTGGCCTATACGCACTAACCAACTACGCGGGAACAGTTATGGGAACTCGATGTCGTGGTATCAGCCGAAGCCTTCATGACGTCAGTGACTGAGCGGCGCGCGCCGGATTGGAACGTAAGCCTGCTCTTGTATTAAGGGGGCTAGTTCTGCTTCCGGCCGCCCACACAACATGCAGGTGTGCTAAGGGCGATGGGCCCAGACCCCTGTGCGCTTAGGTTTAGACCGGCGTGCTGACCTCTCTATTGTGCCTAGGTGGGGCTGCGACGTGTTGAGCTTCCAAGGCCGGGCATGACCCAGGAAAGTGTGTCCGGCCAAATGGGATCGAGCGTGTTGGGTTATGTGGTGCACCCCTGTAGGGAAGTTAATCTATTCGAATAGCCGTGATCTTCGGTAACAGGATGACTTGGAGTTGTACCTTGACCTTATGAAAACTAGAACCGGATACTTAATAAAACACACCCTTCCAAGTGCCAGATACAACCCGGTGATCGCTCTCTAACAGGGCGACAAGGAGAGGATCGCCGGGTAGGGTTATGCTATGCGATTCTACTTGGAGGACTTCAATCTACTCTCTTCTACATGCTGCAAGACGGAGGCTGCCAGAAGCGTAGTCTTCGATAGACCTAGCTACCCCCCTCTTATTCTGGCATTCTGCAGTTTAGTCCACTGATATGGCCTCCTTACACATATACCCATGCATATGTAGTGTAGTTCCTTGCTTGCGAGTACTTTGGATGAGTACTCACGGTTGCTTTCTCCCCCCTTTCCCCCCTTTCTTTCTGGTTGTCGCAACCAGATGCTGGAGTCCAGGAGCCAGACGCCACCGTCGACGACGACTCCTACTACACCGGAGGTGCCTACTACTACGTGCAGCCCGCTGACGACGACCAGGAGTAGTTAGGAGGATCCCAGGCAGGAGGCCTGCGCCTCTTTCGATATGTATCCCAGTTTTTGCTAGCCTTCATAAGGAAAACTTGTTTAACTTATGTCTGTACTCAGATATTGTTGCTTCCG
Source organism: Triticum aestivum (assembly GCF_018294505.1). Lineage (NCBI taxonomy): Eukaryota > Viridiplantae > Streptophyta > Magnoliopsida > Poales > Poaceae > Triticum > Triticum aestivum. Next base: position 64,912,721 of record NC_057813.1, read on the forward strand.
CTGACTCGTCTATGATCGAGCACTTGTATTCGAGCCCTCGAGGCCCCTGGCTTGTATTATGATGCTTGTATGACTTATTTATGTTTTAGAGTTGTGTTGTGATATCTTCCCGTGAGTCCCTGATCTTGATCGTACACATTTGCGTGCATGCTTAGTGTATGATTGAATCGGAGGCGTCACACACAGCCTTGCTCAGCAGCTTGCACAGCAGTTCCCCCGCAAGGCTAAGATTCCTTGAACTGACTTGGAAGTGGTCTCAGTTTAGTATTATTTTGTTACGCTGCAATGGTGCCCAGTTTTTTTAATCTGCTTCTTCATTGCGCTTTATGATCACTGGTGGCGAACTTCGATGCCCAGTGGATGTAATATACCTTAAATCCTTTATTGTATAGTGTAGGTTTATTCTTAGTTACTATGCCGTAATTTCTTTATTGTGTAGAGTAGGTTTGTTCTTAATTCCTACTAGTTACTTCCAGCATTCGCTATCTGAAAAAAAATCAGATGTAGTCGACCGGGCCAAAACATTCGATAACGGGCCAGGTTTTTAGCGGGCCACAATTGGGCCGGCCTACGTCTTTCTTGGGCCCGAATGATTGGGGCCTTCACACATTGCGCCAGGCCCAAACTTACACCGGCCTATATTTTAGTTGGGCCTTTTGTCGACCCAACGCTTAGTTCGGCCCAGGTAGCGTTGGGCCGTGAACAGGCTGAATATTGTACTGGCCTGTTACGGCCGAGATGAAACCACGGGCCTTTAGCAGGCCAAAATGCATGTTGCACTACTGGAATCAGTTACTTTGCCATCTGCCAGCTCTTTGCCGTCAGCTAGCAGACGGCAAAGAAGCTCTTTGCCATCAGCTACCCAAAAGCAGACGTCAAAGAACTGGCTGATGGCAAAGAAAGCCTTTGCCATCAGCCTGTTCTTTGCCGTCCGCTAGCTGACGGCAAAGAATCTTTGCCGTCCGCTAGCAGAAGGCAAAGAGGGAGGGGGGGGCCCACTGAGGAGCTGGTTAAAAAATACTGAACGTCCCCCCGCTTTGCCGTCTGCCGCAGACGGCAAATATGAACAAAAGCGGACGGCGAAGGAGGGCGGACGGCAAAGGCTACCCTAACTAACCTAACTAATGGTCGAGCCCCCTCCCCCGCCCGTTACTCATCTCTCTCCCTCGAC
>NC_057813.1:64914725-64935009 GCF_018294505.1 Triticum aestivum
GACACCACACCCCGACACACAGACCACGACACCACACCCCGACACCCCGACCCCAACACGACACCCTGACCCCGAAAGAGCACCCCGACACCGACATGACACCCCGACCCCCTAAACCTCCCGAAAAGGTGCTCTTTGGCCTTCCAGAGGCCGACGGGGTTATATATTTGTGAATTATTACTTAGGTCATATATTTTTCAATTTTGTTATGAAAAATATCATATATAATTGTGTTGATCGAGTAGATTTAAATGTGCAGTTATTTCATCGCTGCGAGGTTTGGTTTTCGACGACCTCGTCTTGCGTTTGACGAGCTCTGCCCCTTCGTTCGTGGGTGAGCAAAAATGACATGTCCTTCTCCCCCATTAATTATTTGCACAAATGACATGAAATTTGGTAGCTAGCTATATATGTGTCTTGAATCATCAGTATGCGTAACCAATATGTGTCTCCCGTTCGAAAGCGTCATAGTTATAAATATGCATGCATTTACATATTTATAACCTTGATTCTTTCGAATTATCCAACGCTATCCATGGACAGCCAGAGTATGTGTAGATTGGGTTCGTTTTCCCATATGCTTTGCTCCGGATCCGACGCATAAATTTCGTCAGTGCCTCCCCTGTTGTTCTCCGGATACACATCCTCCCTGTTTATTGCAGAGACGTGTATCAGGAGAACAGCGGGGAGGTGCTGCCGAAATTTTGCATCGGATCCGGAGCATAGCTTGGGAAAATGAACCCAATCTACACATAATCGGGTGGGATTAGGACCTATCATTACCTATTAGAGTGTAGGTTGCATGGACGTAATAAAATTGACAAAGTAGATCAACTGATGAATATATACATGGTGAATTATATATATAATTGTTGTGTGTCCAGTAGCTCTGAAAGTCAAGATGAGTGATCGTGCGTGGATGTATACACTAGTCAGAACAAATGGAGCGCTGAATAGTTCACAAAAACCAAGGGGTTTGTGCAAGCCGCATTTGCAAATGGCCAGAGGAAAACTTGGTGCCCCTGTTTCTGATGCGGCAATTGGGAAAAGAGGACAGAGGCTGAAATGGGTAAACACCTGCAGAAGAATGGTTTTACGCCCGATTATACGGTGTGGACATTTCATGGTGAGTCTGCCCAACGTGACCGAGCTGAGGTGGATCATCGTTGCACCGACGAGCATGGTACCGGGATGGAAAACATGGTGCAAGACTATGATCATGCTCGGGATTCGGACGAGGAGATGGAGGAATCTGCAAAGGCCTTCAATGAAATGTTGGAGTCTTCAAAACATCCGCTCCACGAGCACACTGAGCTTTGTCAGTTGGATGCCATCTCACAAGTAATGGCTATGAAGGCTCAGTTCAACTTGGGCAGAGAATGCTATGACGCAATTATGACAGTATTTGGACGCTTTCTACCCAAAGGCCATGTAATGCCTACAAACCTGTACCAGTCGAACAAAATCCTCCGTGCACTGAAGATGCCCTATGAGAAGATACATGCCTGTGAGAAAGGATGTGCCTTATTTAGGCTTGACTATGCGGACTTGAACTATAGTCCCATTTGCAAGTGTTCCAGGTATATTGTGGTAGACAACGGTATGGGTGACAAGACACAAACCAAAACCCGTGTTAGTGTTCTTCGGTATATGCCAATCGTACCAAGACTTCAACGTCTTTTCATGGTCGAAGAGACTGCCAGACAGATGACATGGCACAAAACAGGCAAGAGAACCGAACTAGACGCAGATGGTAATCTGATGATGGTACACACATCGGATGGTGTTGCATGGAAAAAGTTTGATGAATTACATGCTGAAAAAGCGGCAGATCCGAGGCATCCTTGAGTCGGCATCAGCACCGATGGGTTCAGTGTTCTTTGTGCGAAAGAACTATCACCTGGCGTGCTAGAAGAAATGGAAGAGTTGGCGCCAGAGTTGATCTGCAAGTTAGAGAAGATCTTTCCACCGAGCTTCTTTAATCCAATGTAGCATTTGATTTTGCATCTCCCGACTAAGGCAAGATTGGGGGGGCCCGTGCAAAATCGTTGGTGCTACGCAACTGAGAGGATGCAGAAGACGCTTCGAGAAAAATGTAAAAATAAACGTAGAATTTAAGCGTCTATGGCTGAGGCATTCATCACTGAGGAGGCGGCAAACTTCGTGACAGCACACTACGAAACCAAAAATCGTCATTTGCATAATCCGAAGCCTCGGTACAATGCTGACGAGCCTAAAAAGGGTGGATCCAACCTCAGCCTATTCAAAGGCAATCTCGCACCAGCCAGTGTTTCAAATCCAGTTTCTTTGGATAACGAAGAATGGCGGACCATTTCGTTGTATATCTTCAACAACCGGATAGAAGTGCGGCCGTACATCGAGTAAGTTCTCGGTACATTGTTTCACAACTTCTATTTCCTTTGAACTGCTCTTATTCCTGGATATTTCATACAGTCGATACGTCGCCCTATTCTCGTATGGAGCGGTGATCCAAAAGGATTCCATCGAAGAGTATGAGCTTCTCGCAAAGCAAGGAGGCGGCTATCCCGGTTTCATCTCTTGGTTCAAACAAACGGTAAATTCTATTAGACAATTTCATTTCATTCGCTAATTTGTGCATAATGCAACAATCCTTTCATATTAAACTTGTAGGCTAATTCAGAGTCTATGGACACCGAATTGAGACAAGTCGCTAATGGTTTTGACTATAAGGTTCGTTCATTTGACAAATACGACATCAACGGGTATCATTTTCGTACCTATGGCAAAGAGCTATCTATGGCCGACCGAAAGTCTACAAATTGTTGTGTATCTGCTATCGGCGAAGGAGGTACCGAGTATTATGGGAGAGTTGAAGCAATTTATGAGCTTCTATTCTATGGTGAAAACCCACCGAATGTCGTAGTCTTCAAATGTTATTGGTTTCAGTCGAAGGAGACTAGAAGGACTCATGAACATATAGGGCTAGTTGAAATCAACCAAAGCACCCATTTAGATGTTCCTGATGTCTATATTATGGCTCAATAGGCGACCCAAGTATTCTATCTAACCTGGGCCTGCCAAACTAATCCAAATCTGAAAGGTTGGGATGTTGTTTATGAAGTGCCGCCACGTGCTAGACTATCTCCCCCAAAGGAAGAGGATTATGAACCTCACATTAACCCAGACACATATGAAGGAGAATTCTTCCAAGAGACACGTCTTTCCAAAAAGCGTTTCAAGAACCAGTATACTTCACCCCAAAACATTGAAGTAGACAGCGACAGTGAATCCCACATCACCCCAGAGGAGGAACAAGAAGAGCCGGAACAATAAGAGGTTACTGCTGCGGACGACCTCTCAATGCTTGACCGATTACGTAAAGGTGGCCTTCCACATGTTGATGCCACTGAACCCTATGAGCCCGTCATTGATTATAGTGATGATGATGATTATGCATTTATTGATGATACTGATCGAGATTATTAGTAGTGTCAGGTATTCAATTTTTTTATGTTGTACTTGATGATGATACACTTAAGTGATATACATATTATTATTCATGTCGGTATTTTTTTTATGTTGTACTAATTTCGTTTACTCTTTGTCATGGCAGGTGTTGAAAGATGGACGGGCAGCCGACTGAGGCCAAGCACAAACGTGCCCAAATTGAAGGTGTGCCACACCATCAAGGTAGCTCCAGCTTATATCAGTTCGGGCGGAATTGGGTAATGTGGTTTGCTTCATTATTAATGCAATTCATTCATCATGCTAGCTTGAGCCCTTTAATTACTAATTTACTTTGTTTCTCTCTTTCAGGCATGCTACAATAAGACGGATAAGGTGCCAAAGGGGTACGACCTGTATGCCATGGCCCACACTGCCTCTTACAAGCAAGTCAAGGGGAAGGCGAGTAAAGGGGAGGAGTTTAACCCGAGCCAGATCCCCTACAATCCAGAGCAGGTGATGATATCTAGTGGCGGGAGGTCCCGTGGCTCCATAGCCATTGATCCAGAGATTGCTCCTGAGACCACGGTGAGTTTAATTTGAATGGACGTTAATTGATAGTCTTAACATTTGAGTGTCATCATGCTAACGAAACATTGGAAATGATCTTTGGTGCAGCGTTACTCCACACAAGCATCACACGATCCTTCTCCAGCTACTGGCCTGAGCCAGCCCGCTCCCACACCTCCATGATCAAGGTAAGTTTCTCTAGTTTTTTGCTTAACAAATGCATAAAGACCTAGACTTAGCTTTATTTCATCCAATATGCTTACCTTAATGACCTAGACGTAGCTTCTTTTCCTGCAAAATAACTTAATAAGCTTACTGACCTCCAAACCAGCCATTTTACCTAAGTTAGCTCTAAAACGATCTATACTTAGCTTTGTTTCCTCCAAAATGACCTAAGTTAGTTATAATATGCTTAGTTAACTAGGTTTGCTCAATAATGACATGTACTTACCTTACTTATGTAAAAAAATGGCATAATTAGCTTAGTTAGCCCATAAACGATCCATTTTACCTACATTAGCTCTAAAATGATGCATTTTACCTAAGTTAGCTCATAAACGATCCATTTCACCTAAGTTACCTCACAAACGATGGCGTGCTTCTTCTTCTAGTCTTCTTCTTCTAGTCACCTTTTCCTAACTTTCTTATTTTCCATTTTGCAGATTTCATTCACTTCTCGGAAGCTAGGTTGCTATGATGGAGTGCTTGTTTTTAATTTCATTCTCTTCTAGTATTCTTCTAGCTTGCTACGATGGAACTTGCTATCTTGATGAAACTTTGCATTGTAATATGTATGTGCAACTTTGCTATCTTGATGGAACTTGCTATGCATGAGTGGATGGAACTATATATGTATGTACGATGAAACTTATGTGCTGTTAAATAGCTCTGTGAAATATATCTATATATGTCATATATATTTGCTGTGAAAATTGTTGGATTTAAAAAAACAGAAAAAATGAGCCAATATGCAGGCTCTTTGGCGTCAGCCACCGACGGCAAAGGTCTCTTTGCCATCAGCAGCGGACGGCAAAGAGGCCATGTGGCAGGAAACTGTGCTTCCTGGAAGGCTGACCTATTTGGTCAGATTGCCAACAGTGGCTGACGGCAAAGAGAAAAAAAAACTTTGCCTACAGCGGCAGACGGCAAAGGCCTTCTGATGTTTGCCGTCAACGGCCGACGGCAAAGGCTTGCCGTTAACCACCTAACGGAGTAACAACGCAATTATTGCCGTCAGTATTCTTTGCCGTCAGTAGCTGATGGCAAAGGACCCTTTGCCGTCAGCCGCCCGAAGCGGAAGGCAATGTAGCTCTTTGCTGTCCCGTATGTTGCCGTCCACTTTTGCCGTCCGCGGCGGACGGCAAAGACCTTTGCCGTCCGCCATCCATGCCTTTGCCGTCCGCCGTGGCTGATGGCAAAGTAGCTGATTCCTGTAGTGTTGGGCCTCAATTTTCACTAGTCGTCGACGGGCCTTCAGCAGGACGAAATGTAGACCGGGCCGTTATGGGCCCAGTTAGCTCATGGGCCGTTACCAGGCCGAAACATATCTCGGGCCTTAGTTGGCCCACTGATATCATGGGCCTTTAAGAGGCCGAAAGCTTAGTACAGGCATCAACAGGCCGAATTACACGGCAGGCCTTTAACAGGCCCAAAGTCACATTGGGCTTAACTGTTGCGACCTTTAGAACGGGCCGTTAGTGGGCCCGATGTCCCGTCGGACCATATATGGCCCATGGGCAGCACGGGCCATTCCTAGGCCGAAAGTCACACCGGGCTGAAATGGGCCCATGTCTACATCAGGCCTCTAACAGGCCGAGAGTCACTGGGCTGTAGTTGGGCCTGAATATTCGGCGAACAATTAACGGGCCAGATCTGGCTTCGGGCCACAAATGGGCCCAAATACTGGGCGAACAATTAATGGGCCAGATCTGGCTTCGGGCCGTAAATGGGCCCAAATATTGGGCGAACAATTAATGGGCCAGATCTGGTTTCAGGCTATAAATGGGCCTTTATTAAGCAGGCCGTTATTGGGCTGGCCCACTAGTACCTGATTAAGTTCTACGGGCCTTTGACTGGGCCGGCCTTTTTAACCTGTATGGGCCTCTGTTGGGCCCAGCCACGTGTCAACGTACCATAGGCATGTCTCCTCCAATGGACGGGCGACATCTGGCCCACTGACGAGCTGACAGGTGTTCCCTTCGGCCAATCAGAATTTTACACGTGGAAATTTCCCATTGGTCGGGGCTGTTAACGGGTTATCGGATCCAAAATCCTACCCGATAGCTTAATGGCGTTCCGTTACGGTGGATGCCACGTGTCGGTCACCCTCGACGAAAGCACTTCTGTGGACACTTCCGTGATGATAATTTTGTTAATGTCATGGAACACTTCTACGACAGCACAGGTATGACTATCTTGATTCTGTCATAAATTTGTCATGGATGTACATGCATGACAAATAACGCGACCTACTGTGACAAACACGTATCATCACAGAAGTGTATTTTTTTGTAGTGTTAGGAGAATGATGTGATGGACAAGACCAATCCGTTAGCTTAGCATAATGATCGTTCAGTTTTATTGATCATACACTGATACGTCTCCGTCGTATCTATAATTTTTGATTGTTCCATGCCAATATTATACAAGTCTTACATACTTTTGGCAACTTTTTATACTACTTTTGAGACTAACATATTGATCCAGTGCCCAGTGCAAGTTCTTGTTTGTTGCATGTTTTTTGTTTCACAGAAAATCCATATCAAACGGAGTCCAAGCGGGATAAAAATGGATGAAGATTTTTTTTGGAATATATCTGAATTTTGAGAAGTGGAATCAACGCTAGATTATGCTCGGGGGGCCCACGAGGTAGGGGGGCGCGCCCCTGACCCTCGTGGACACCGCGTAAGGCGGTTGTTGCCCTTCTTTCGCCGCAAGAAAGCTAATATCTGGAGAAAAATTGTGTTCAAAGTTTCAATCCAATCGGAGTTACGGATCTCCGGGAATATAAGAAACGGTGAAAGGGAAGAATCAGGAAGGCAAAAACAGAGAGAGACAGATCCAATCTCGAAGGGTCTCTCGCCCCTCCCAGGCCACGGAGACCATGAACCAGAGGGTAAACCCTTCTCCCATCTAGGGAGAAGGTCAAGGAAGAAGAAGAAGAAGGGGGGCTCTCCCCCTCTCTCCCGGTGGCGTCGGAACACCGTCGGGGCCATCATCATCACCGTGATCTACACCAACACCTCCGTCATCTTCACCAACATCTCCATCACCTTCCCCCATCTATCTACAGCGGTCCACTCTCCCGCAACCCGTTGTAAACTCTACTTGAACATGGTGCTTTATGCTTCATATTATTATCCAATGATGTGTTGCCATCCTATGATGTTTGAGTAGATTTTCGTTGTCCTATCGGTAATTGGTGAATTTCTATGATTGGTTTAATTTGCTTCTGGTTAGGTTGTTGTCCTTTGGTGCCCATCATATGAGCGCGCGCGTGGATCACACCATAGGGTTAGTTGTATGTTGATAGGACTATGTATTGGAGGGCAAGAGTGACAGAAGCTTCAACCTAGCATAGAAATTGATGCATACGGGATTGAAGGGGGTGATGTCTACTACGCAACCTTCTTTTTGTAGACGTTGTTGGGCCTCGAAGTGCAGAGGTTTGTAGGACAGTAGCAAATTTCCCTCAAGTGGATGACCTAAGGTTTATCAATCCATGCGAGGCGTGGGATGAATATGGTCTCTCTCAAACAACCCTGCAACCAAATAACAAAGAGTCTCTTGTGTCCCCAACACACCCAATACAATGGTAAATTGTATAGGTGCACTAGATCGGCGAAGAGATGGTGATACAAGTGCAATATGTATGGTAGATATAGGTTTTTGTAATCTGAAATTATAATAACAACAAGGTAACTAATGATAAAACTGAGCGTAAACGGTATTGCAATGGTAGGAAACAAGGCCTAAGGTTCATACTTTCACTAGTGCAAGTTCTCTCAATAATAATAACATAATTGGATCATATAACTATCCCTTAACATGCAACAAAGAGTAACTCCAAAGCCACTAATAGCGGAGAACAAATGAAGAGATTATGGTAGGGTACAAAACCACCTCAAAGTTATCCTTTCTGATCGATCTATTCAAGAGTCCATAGTAAAATAACACGAAGCTATCCTTTCCGTTCGATCTATCATAGAGTTCATACTAGAATAACACCTTAAGACACAAATCAACCAAAATCCTAATGTCACCTAGATACTCCAATGTCACCTGAAGTATCCGTGGGCATAATAATACGATATGCATCACACAATCTCAGATTCATCTATTCAACCAACACAAAGTACTTCAAAGAGTGCCCCAAAGTTTCTACCGGAGAGTCAAGACGAAAAGCTGTGCCAACCCCTATGCATAGATTCATTGAACCCGCAAGTTGATCACCAAAACATACATCAAGTGGATCACATGAATATCCCATTGTCACCACAGATAAGCACGACAAGACATACATCAAGTGTTCTCAAATCCTTAAAGACTCAATCCGACAAGATAACTTCAAAGGGAAAACTCAATCCATTACAAGAGAGTAGATGGGGAGAAACGTCATAAGATCCAACTATAATAGCAAAGCTCGCGATACATCAAGATCGAGCGAAGTCAAGAACACGAGAGAGAGAGAGAGATCAAACACATAGCTACTGTTACATACCCTCAGCCCCGAGGGTGAACCACTCCCTCCTCGTCATGGAGAGCGCCAAGATGATGGACATGACCACCGGTGAGGGACCCCCCCTCCGACAGGGTGCCGGAACGGTCTCCCGAGAGGATTTTGGTGGCTACAAAGGCTTGCAGCGGCGGAACTCCCGATCTATTGTGTTCCTCGAAGGTTTTAGGGTATATGGACTTATATAGGCGAAATAAGTGGGTCGGGGGAGCCACAAGGGGCCCACGAGGGTGGAGCATGCGCCTAGAGCGGTGGGCGCGCCCCCCTGCCTCGTGGTCTCCTCGAAGCTTCCCTGACTTCAGCTTCACGTCTCCTGGATCACGTTTGTTCCAAAAATCACGCCCCCGAAGGTTTCATTCCGTTTGGACTCCTTTTGATATTCCTTTTCTTCGAAACACGGAAATAGGCAGGAAAACAACAATATGGGCTGGGCCTCCGATTAATAGGTTAGTCCAAAAAATAATATAAAAGTGTAAAGTAAAGCCCATAAACATCTAAAATAGGAAATATAATAGCATGGAACAATCAAAAATTATAGATACGTTGGAGATATATCAAGCATCCCCAAGCTTAATTCCTGCTCGTCCTTGAGTAGGTAAATGATAAAAATAGAATTTTTTATGTGGAATGCTACCTAGCATAATTCTCAATGTAATTTTGTTTACTGTGGCATGAATGTTCAGATCCAAATGATTCAAAATAAAAGTTCATATCGACATAAGAAATAGTAATACTTCAAGCATACTAATCAAGCAATCATGTCTTCTCAAAATAGCATGGCTAAAGAAAGTTATCCCTAAAAAATCATATAGTCTGGCTGTTGCTCTATCTTTATCACACAAAGTATTTAATCATGCACAACCCCGATGGCAAGCCAAGCAATTGTTTCATACTTTAGTAATCTCAAACTTTTTCAACTTTCACGCAATACATGAGCGTGAGCCATGGGCATAGCACTATATGTAGAATAGAATGGTGGTTGTGGCGAAGACAAAAAGGAGGAAGATAGTCTCACATCAACTAGGCGTATCAATGGGCTATGGAGATGCCCATTAATAGATATCAATGTGAGTGAGTAGGGATTGCCATGCAACAGATGCACTAGAGCTATAAATGTATGAAAGCTCAACAAAAGAAACTAAGTGGGTGTGCATCTAACTCACTTGCTCACGAAGACCTAGGGCACTTTGAGGAAGCCCATCATTGGAACATACAAGCCAAGTTCTATAATGAAAAATTCCCACTAGTATATGAAAGTGACAACATAGGAGACTCTCTATCATGAAGATTATGGTGCTACTTTGAAGCACAAGTGTGGTAAAAGTATAGTAGCATTGTGCCTTCTCTCTTTTTCTCTCATTTTTTCTATTTTTTCTTTCTTTTTTCTTTTTTTTATTTGGCCTTCCTCCTTTTTTTATTTGGCCTTTCTCTTTTTTTATTTATTTGGTGGGCTCTTTGGCCTCTTTTTTTATAAAGTCCGAAGTCTCATCCCGACTTGTGGGGGGATCATAGTCTCCATCATCTTTCCTCACTTAGGACAATGCTCTAATAATGAAGATCATCACACTTTTATTTACTTACAACTCAAGATTACAACTCAATACTTAGAACAAGATATGACTCTATATGAATGCCTCCGGCGGTGTACCGGGATATGCAATGAATCAAGAGTGACATGTATGAAAATTATGAAGGTGGACTTGCCACAAATACGATGTCAACTACATGATCATGCAAAGAGCAATATGACAATGATGATGCGTGTCATATAAATGGAACGGTGGAAAGTTGCATGGCAATATATCTCGGAATGGCCATGGAAATGCCATAATAGGTAGGTATGGTGGCTGTTTTGAGGAAGGTATATGGTGTGTGTATGGTACCGGCGAAATTTGCACAGCACAAGAGAGGCTAGCAATGGTGGAAGGATGAGAGTGCGTATAATCCATGGACTCAACATTAGTCATAAATAACTCATATACTTATTGCAAAAATCTACAAGCCATTGAAAACAAAGAACTACGCGCATGCTCCTAGGGGGATAGATTGGTAGGAAAAGACCATCGCTCATCCCCGACCGCCACTCATAAGGAAGACAATCAATAAATAAAATTGTGCTCCAACTTCATCACAAAGCGGTTCACCATACGTCCATGCTACGTGTTGGCGTTCTGGGAGTGGGGGTCCCAAGACTTGCCTGCCTACGGCCTACGGCGTGGCTCAAGGGGCAGCCCAGCATGGCCCATCTTCATCAACACGAGCTCAAGACCCTCGCGAGGGGCCAAGCCTCGCGGGGCGAACAACAGAAGGCTTCCCTAGGCACGGCCTCGTCAGGCTGGCTCGCGAGGAGGCGGAGAGATCAAGGCGGGGTACCTCGCGAGGTGCCCCATGACGCAAGCCATGACGACCAAGGGCGCCAGGCGGGCGCCAGCCCGTGCAGTGTCCTTGTTTCCTCTTTGGTGCAAAGGGAACAAGCGCAGGGAAGAGCATCGAGCAAAGGCATCCATTTCGGTGCAACAAGACCAAGACCAGCAGAACGACAGGATAGAAGTCATCGTGGAGCCCAAGCCAGCGTCACCACCAGAGTCTTTGGCAAGCGAGGACCAACTTTAGTCAGGATAAGTGTACTAGATGTTCCCCTTCAAAATGGCCAATTGCTGGCGCCCTTCCCGCTCAATATTTGGGAAGAGGCCCAGGGCCTTTGCCTATAAATAGGGCTAGCCACTCTCAAGGCAAGGGAGAGAGAGAGAGATCGACGGATTGACCAGTCGAACCTTAGCCAGAACCACCAACACAAGAACCCCTCCCCTCGCGAGGCTGTTCTTCCTTGTACTGTTCATCACCAGCCCAAGAGGCAATCCACCACACACACACTGGAGTAGGGTATTACACCACAATGGTGGCCTGAACCAGTATAAACCCTGTGTCTCTTGTGTTGTTCCTTTGATTGCTTAGTTCCTACCGAGGCGGTGAGGTGCAGGTAGGTAGAGGGCGAAATCTCCGCGCGCACCCCAGTGTTTGAATCTAGAGGGTCTGCCGGAACACCAAATCCGACATTTGGCGCACCACGTAGGGGTGTGCCGGAATTGGTCTTCCACCGCCATGTCCTTCACCGACCATCGCGCCCATGTCGGACGCTTGTCGGGCCCACGCCGAGCGCCGAGCTGCTCTCGCTTCCCGCGTTGCCCAGACGGCCCACGTCGGTGGACACCCCCGTCGCCCGCCATCAACGCCGCCACCGGCCCGGCGGGGAACAAGCAGCAGGCTTTGTCCCAGCACCCATCCATGAGGCGAGACGGCCGCACTGCCACTCCCTCGCTCGCCCCGCGCGGCCATGGAGGCTCGGGCTGCGCTCATCACGGCAAAAGAGCTCCTGCGCTACCGCCCGGTCGACAACGTCTATGAATAATGGCTCGACCGCGTCGCCGAGCTCGTCCGTGCCGCCGGGGGCTCCCCCGCGTCGTACTTCTCGCTACACCGTGCCCCGCCCTGCGCGGGCAATGAAGCTCCTGGTGCTCCTCAGCCTCCTCCCCCTCAAGAAGGCGCTCTGGCCCCGAGGCGCATGGCCCCTGGACGGAACCCACCCCTCCAGCGCCTGCGCAGCAAGAGCGGAGCTGCCAAGAGGTTCCTCGCCCCCAAGAGGTTGCACGAGTGCTCCCTGCTCCGGTCCATCGCGACCATGCTCCCGTCCCAGCACGCCAAGACCCCGCGCTGCCCCCAGCTGCAGCGCATGGGGGCCCGCACGACCAAGCTCCTCGTCTCCAGAGGCCTCTCGTGGCCACAGCAGGCTGCTGCGCCTTCACTACCGAGCTGCGCAGCGTCGCGTGGCCCTGCAAGTTCAAGCCAGACCTGCCCCCTCGCTATGACGGCACGGCTGACCCTGCGAAGTTTCTCCAGCTCTACGAGCTGGGCATCGAAGCCGCCAACGGGGATGAGAAGGTCATGGCGAACTGGTTTCCCATGGCACTCAAGGACGGGGCCCGCACCTGGCTCCTGAACCTGGCCCCAGGCACGATCTCCTCCTGGGACGAGATGCGCACCTGTTTCATCGCCAACTTCCAAGGTACTCGCGATCGGCCGCCTGCCGTGAGCGACATGCGCCACATCAAGCAGCAACCAGGGGAGACCCTGCAGAAGTACATCCAACGCTTCAACAGCACACGGCTCAAAATTCCCAGGGTGACCGAGGAGGCAATCATCTCGGCCTTCTCCGATGGCGTGCGTGATGTCAAGATGAAGAAGGAGCTGGCGATGCATGAAGATCTGTGCACTTCCTTGGAGCTGTTCAACCTGGCAACCAAGTGCGCCAGGGATGAGGAAGGGCACCTCTCACTCCTTGAGCTGCCAGCCGCAGACCCAGAAGAGAAGAAATCCAAGGCCAAGGACGTGAAGCGCAAGGGGGCTGCCGTGCTCGCAGCAGAACCAGACACCAAGCGGGGCAGAGATCAGCCCGGGTCTCTCAAGGGCAGCTGGTACTGTGTGTACCACGACCTCCACACCCACAACACCAATGAATGCCAAGAGCTCCGAGCCGTGCGAGAAGGAAGGGTCGGCCGGTGCCCCGACCGCAACGATCGTGGCTATGGCCGAGGAGGAGAAAGGAACGCAGGACGCTGGGAAGACCGCGGCCCTCGCCAAGGGTGGCGCGACCGACCTCGCGAGGATCGCTGGCAGGATCAGCCTCGCGAGGGAGACTGGAGGGATCAGGCTCGCGAGGGAGACTGGAGGGATCAGCCTCACGAGGATCGGCCTCAGGAAAACGCAGGCCTCCATCCACTGCCTCCGCAGCCTAGGAGAAACAAGGACCATCATCAGGATGTGGGGGCTGGGGGCTTCCAGGAGCCACGCGCGATCGCTTACATCCTGGGCGGGGCTCAGGCCCCAGCCCCTCAACGCATCTTCAAGCAGTTTGCCCGCGAAGTGAATGCAGTCCTCCCCAAGCTTGAAGCCAGGTGCCCCCTCAGGTGGTCGGCGTGCGCCACCACGTTCAGCTCAGCGGATCAGCTCAAGTGCGCGGCCACAGCCGGAGTCCTCCCAATGCTTTGCTCCCCAATCATCAGCAATGTGCAGGTCACCAGGACCCTCATCGACGGCGGAGCAGGGCTCAATGTCCTGTCCTTAGAGACGTTCAACAATCTCCAAGTGCCATACGATCAGCTTCAGCCAACCAAGCCTTTCTCAGGAGTCACCGATGGTTCCACCGTCCCGATAGGGCAGGTCCGCCTTCCTGTTACCTTCGGGAAGTGCGACAATTACCGTACCGAGCTCATTGCCTTCGACGTTACCCACATCCGCCTGCCATACAACACCATTCTCGGCTACCCAGCTCTCGCCAAGTTCATGGCCATGACTCATCATGGCTACAATGTCCTCAAGATGCCAGGAAGCGGTGGGGTCATCACGGTGCCCTGTGAAGAAAGAGACGAAGTGTGTTTCCTGGAAAGGGCTTTTCAAGCCGCATCACTTGAAGACCCAGATCGCGGGAGCGGGAGGCTCCCCGAAGCCGCTCCCAAGAAGAAGAAGACATCACCAGGCCCGACCCCTCAGGAGGCAGGCCCCTCAGGGTCTGCGCCTGCTCGGTGGACACCTCCTTCTGTCGCATAGGAAGGCGCGCCCGGCGCCCTCCTCAAGCAGGGCTCGGGGGCTCCCCCCTGGAGGGCCACCGACCTTGCTAAAGTCACGAGGGAGGCGTTTGGGCACCACTTGGAGGCGTGTTTCAGAGCACGTTTCCCTCAGGAAGGAGCAAAGCAAGGAGGGCCAAACCCTCAGGAGTTCGTCAGTCAGGTCACGCAGGAGTTGTAGGAGTCAAGAGTCATGAGTGGCAGCCGCCACTTACCCGCCGCAGCTCCCCATCCAGGCGAGGATGGCGGGCTGCGCGTCTGCATTGACATCTCAGGGCTCAACCAAGCCGCCTCTCAGGAGCGCTTCTGGCCCGCATGCGTGGGGCGCTGCGAAGGCCCACCCCACAGCTACGTTCGCATGCCCTACGGCCTGCCGAACGCAGCTGCGGTGCGCCAACGCCTCATGAGGGGCATCCTGAAGGCTCAGGAGGCCAGGCATTCCGCGGTCCTGGCGGAGATGGAGATGGTTCGCGAGGAGCCACCAGCGCCTCCGGAGCCCCCCGAGGCTCCTGGGCCTGGGGGCTCATGAAGATCGGCTCCCACAGCCCGCTACGTCTGCTACTTCAACACCCCTTCGAAGTTGACACTATCAGGTGACATCTTCCAAGTTTCATTTCCAACTGGGAGCGCCCCCAGGGCTACATCATTCCCAGGCCGCGTGGGTCCGTCCCTGCGGCGTGTACCCCTTTTGTTTATGTTCTTAGCTTACCTTGTTGGGGGCGCCCCTCGAGCTGCATCATCCCCAAGTCGCTCGGGTCAGACCCAGTGGCATGTATCCCTCCTGCGTTTATCTTCTGGCTATGCATTCGACCCATCATGTTTGTTATTTGGTGCCTGTCTGTGGCACCCCTTCTTCCTTCGTGTCGGCGCTTGCATGTTAAAGGGGGGGTACCTGAGCATCGCGACTCAGGGCTCCTACCGGCTCTCCAGCCCTCACCCTTTGGCTTTGTCCACGGCATCGCACCCCGGCAAACCAGCGACGACTGAGACTAGCTCGAGGGCCAGGACCCGAGGACATAGAGCGTCACCATCTAACCAAGCTTGCGCGTTCAAGGGGGGGTACCTGAGCATCGCGACTCAGGGCTCCTATCGGCCCTCCAGCCCTCACCCTCTGGCTTTGTCCACGGCATCGCGCCCCAGCAAACCAGCGACGACTGAGACTAGCTCGAGGGCCGGGACCCAAGGACGTAGAGCATTGGCATCTGACCAAATCTGCAGGAACACAGGTTAAGGCCCAGTGCCAGGCGCAACCCGCCTTGGGGTAGGGCCCCGCGAGTCCCGCGCTGGCTCGCGGGTGCCCTCATACACCACATTAGGCCTTTAGCGCCTCGTCGCCCCTCCAAAGCAACTAACGGCAGACCGCCGCTTGTCATAGCGAACTCTCGCTCTTTTTGTGGTGGACCTACAGTATCCCTCCAAGGATGAGCGTCGGGCGAGGCCCCCACGCTGTCCTCTTCACTCTTGTCCGCGCGAACCGCTTGCACGTTAAAGGGGGGGGGGGTGCCTGACCATCGCGACTCAGGGCTCCTTCTGGCTCTCCAGCCCTCACCCTCTGGCCTTGTCCATGGCATCGCGACCTGGCATACCAGCGACGGCTCAGACCCGCTCGAGAGCCAGGACCCGAGGACGTAGAGCAGACAGGGGAGCAAAGGCGAGGAGGAAGAGGCACGCAGGGCCCTCACCAGGCAATCCCTCGTCAGACAATGCACGGATCTAGCACCGCACCAGGAAGCAGCTCCTGACTCTCGAGATAAGTCACCCTCCGGAAACACTAGCTATCGCTGCACCGTCACCACATCCAATGTGACCCCATGTTAGCAATGTTGCATTCCTTTCTCACCGAACGATGACTGCTTGAGCGCTAAAGGGGACCTCCTGAGCATCGCGACTCAGGGGCTCTTACTGGACCCCGGGCCGCTAACCTCCTGGCCTTGACCACGGCGTCGCGACCTGGCATACCAGCGATGGCTGAAGCCGCCTTAGGACCTGTCACGCCCAATATGCGACCCTATCCAAAAGGAACTCGAAGGCCCCACCAAGGATAGACCCGCATATTGAAACGCTTTTGCAAGGTGGATATCATTACATCAACATTACATAATAGATGGGGATACATACATAAGGCATACAATG
Source organism: Triticum aestivum (assembly GCF_018294505.1). Classification (NCBI taxonomy): domain Eukaryota; kingdom Viridiplantae; phylum Streptophyta; class Magnoliopsida; order Poales; family Poaceae; genus Triticum; species Triticum aestivum. The sequence continues at coordinate 64,931,211 of NC_057813.1, forward strand.
CCACACGAATACAACATCACAATACATCAGAGCATCATCCAACTACGGATGAAACACAAACATAAACTCAAACGACATCCACCCTGCTAGCCCAGGCTGCCGACCTGGAACCTATCCCCTGATCGAAGAAGCAGAAGAAGAACTCGACGCAAGCAAGCATCACTCTCGCGTCATGATCATCGCACAATCTGTACCTGCAACTATTGTTGTAGTAATCTGTGAGCCATGAGGACTCAGCAATCCCATTACCATGGGTATCAAGACTAGCAAAGCTTAGAGGGAAAGGAAGGGGTAAAGTGGTGAGGCTGCAGCAGCGACTAAGCATATATGGTGGCTAACATACGCAAATAAGAGCGAGAAGAGAGCAAGCAGAACGTCGTGAAGCTAGCAATGATCAAGAAGTGATCCTGAACTCCTACTTACGCCAAACATAACACAGAAACCGTGTTCACTTCCCGGACTCCACCGAGAAGAGACCATCACGGCTACACACACGGTTGATGCGTTTTAATTCGGATCTGGTGTCAAGTTATCTACAATCGGACATTAACAAATTCCCATCTGCCTATAACCGCAGGCACGGCTTTCGAAAGATTATACCCTGCAGGGGTGTCCAAACTTAGCCCATGACAAGCTCTCACGATCAACAAAGGAATAGACCTTCCCCTAGGAAGACCCGATCAGACTCGGAATCCCGGTTTACAAGACATTTCGACAATGGTAAAACAAGACCAGCAAAGCCTCCAGCTGTGCCGACAAATCTCGATAGGAGCTGCACATATCTTGTTCTCAGGGCACACCGGATGAGCCAGACGTCGGGTTGGCATAGACCCTGGTTGCCCAGGGGGCGCCGGACATCGCTCAGTTTGGACCAACACTTAGACAAGCACTGGCCCGGGGGGGGGGGGTAAAATAAAGATGACCCTCGAGAGCACGACCTCCAAGGGAAAAAGGGCTAGGTGAGGCAAATGGTAAAACCAAGGTTGGGCCTTGCTGGAGGAGTTTTATTCAAAGCGAACTGTCAAGGGGGTCCCATAAATCACCCGACCGCGTAAGGAACGCAAAATCCGGGAACATAACACCGGTATGACGGAAACTAGGGTGGCAAGAGTGGAACAAAACACCAGGTAAAAGGCCGAGTCTTCTACCCTTTACCAAGTATATAGATGCATTAATAATATAAGAGATATTTTGATATCCCAACCAAAATCCTGTCCACCATGGAGCAATCTTCAACTTCACCTGCAACTAGCAACGCTATAAGAGGGGCTGAGCAAAGCGGTAACATAGCCAAGCAACGGTTTGCATAGGAAAGGTGTCAAAGGTTAGAGGTTCATGGCAATATGGGATGGCTTGATGAGCAAAAGATAGGTAACGCAACATAGCGATAGAACGAAGCAACTAGCATAGCAATGATAGTAGTGAGATCCAGGGTAGCGGTCATCTTGCCTGAAATCCCGCAAGGAAGAAGAACAAGTCCATGAAGAAGATGAACACCACGAAGACGAACCAAGCGTAGATGAACGAATCCTCACGATCGCAACGAAACAGGAACTATCGAAAAGAAGCACACAACATGGTAAACACACCACACATGAACAAGGCATGATGCATGACAAAGCTACATGAAGCTACTCATGGCAAGAGATGATGCAAACAAGAGCAACACATCAAGGCAAGTTTAAATGAGGCCGGGAACAACATATAACAATTCCGGTAAGTCCTCATATGCATATTTCGAAATTGGTCCAGATCTGAATAAACCTTATGTTCAAGTTATTAAACAACAAGTTAAGATGCACAAGGATGATCTACACGAGATTCTAGTCAAGTTACATATAAAGTTCATTTAGTTCGGAGCTACGGCCTAGAAGATATGAGCAAAACAAGTTAAACATGGCATTGATGCAAAATGCACCCAAACATCAAGCAAACATCTCAAAACAAGCATGCAACATGATAATATGAATCTACATGCAAATCTAAGCAAGTTTCATATAGAGCACACTCAAAACGGAGCAACGGTTCAACACACACACACATGAAACAAGTTTAAAGGACAAGCAGTCCAAAACAGCAACTAGGCATATTGCAAGCATCAAAATAACATGCTACAGCACCTCAACATAATAACAAAAGGCATGGGCATGATGTACAGGTAAAGCACAACAAAACATGAACACTGAGCTATGTCTAGAAATCAATAGAACATGCTCAAACACACATGGTAAGATTGCAAGTTATAACAATTTCAAACTTTGCAGAAAATAACATCAGGATGCAATGTTCAGAGCTATCAAACAACATGTTACAGGAACGTCTAATGGCAAACAAAGGCATGTCATGAATCTACTAAATTCATAGATCAAAAGTCCCTTACTGACCATAAGCCAAAAAGGATCAGAAAATATGATGGCACCCACGTAAACATAGCAAGTTATATTACAGATTCATACATGGCAGGAACATAATTATAAAGGCATGTAGATGAGCTTGTGCAACTCACTACAGAGCAATACATGGCATGGCAAGGCAACCAAAAGTAAGAAGGCATGTTTGTGAAGCTAAGCACGGCAAGAGCAAGGTCATAGGGTGCATGGAACACTAGGAACAACCATGGGAACAAGTGAACTTAATGTAAACAGGCTGACAGCAACATTATGAAGCAACTTTGGAGCAAGGAACCAACAAGCTACAGCAACCGATAAATGCAACCAGGGGCATGGATGGATAGAGGATGACATGTAGATCAAAACATGTTTATATAACATCTCCAGATTATGCATAGAATGATTAGTAGCAACATGTTTATATAGCATCACGAAATAACAGATTCAGCCTAGCAAAACAGCAACATCATGAACACTACTTAACAAGCTCGATTCACTCATCACAAGTCATTGCATGACAAGATAAGCATAACATCATCAAGAAGACATGTTTGTGAAACAAACCAAGTCAAGAACAAGTCCATAGCATGCAAGGATCAACTATAGCAAGCTTGGCCAATTTGAATAACATGTAAACAATCTGCCAGGAAACATTTTGAAGCAAAAGTAGAGCACAAAAATGACATGCTAGACTACTCCATAATTGCAACCAAGGGCATGAATGGATAGACAATAACTACATGTTCAAAACACCCTTACTGAAGTATCTCTAAATATGCATGGATCTCTCTGTAGCATCAAGCTTAGATGACATCAAAATAACAGCAGAACAGGGACTAAAATCAGCAACATCACGATGCCTAGTTTGCATGCTTGCGCTAGTCACCAAATTGATCACAAAAATGCATGGCATACACCACTTTAAAGAAGACATGGCATAATTCAAAACACATGTAGACATCAACCTCATAGGATGCACACATCAATCATGGCAAAAATGACAAAAGAGCTCGTTCTGTTAACAGACAGCAGAAAACATTATGAAGCACTGTTACAACGATGATTCGGGCATCTAGATGACCTCAAATGAATATGATGCAATGTAATGAAATGATGTACTCGTTGAGACGAACAATTTGACATATTACACGCCTAAAACGGAGCTGTATGCACAGAGATACAGCAGGTTGAACATGGCATGAAAATGACAAAAACTTAAGGACTTGGACGATTTGGACCTCGGGGGAAAAGTGGACGACGGGATCCCGCAGGCCGTTTGGATGGTCGGGCAGGTGGATCTCATCCCACCCGCCGGATCCGGCGACGAGGTGGCCGGCGAGGGCGGCCGGAGGGCTGGCGGCACCGGAGGAGGCCGGGGAAGGCCGGAGGGGCTCGGGGCCGGCCGGATC
>NC_057813.1:64935568-64951159 GCF_018294505.1 Triticum aestivum
CGGCAGGGAAGGCGCAGGAGGCCACGTGGCAGGCGGGGATTGGGCGCGGGGGCGGCGGCGCTGACGTGGCGCGTTGTGATTGGTCGTGGTGAGGTGTCCGGCGGACATGTCCGACTCGGGCGGACGTGTCCGGTGGCGCGAGGAGAGGGGCTAGGGTTTCGTCTGCGATTTTTGGACGGGGGATGCCTTTATATAGGTAGAGGGAGCTAGGAGAGTCCAAATGAGGAGCGGTTTTTGGCCACGCGATCGTGATCAAATGACCGAGAGCATGGAGGAGAGTTAGATGGGTTTTGGGCCACTTTGGAAGGGGTGTTGGGCTGCAAAGAGAGAGGGGCTTTACGGTTACCCGGTTAACCGTTGGAGTACCAACCGACCTCCAAATGGCACGAAACTTGACAGGCGGTCTACCGGTGCTATATCAAGGCCGCTTGGCAAACCTCGGGCCATTCCGAGAAAGTTTAACACCCGCTCACAACGAGAGACGAAAGGGGAACACCGGAGGGCATAGGAGCGCCGGATTGCAAAACGGACAACGGGGAAAATGCTCAGATGCATGAGACGAACACGTATGCAAAATGAAATGCACATGATGACATGATAAAATGCAACACGCAAGCAAATGACATGGCAACGACGGCGAATAACTGGCAGACACCTGGCGCATCGGATCCGGGGCTTTACAACACTCCTCCACTAACAAGAGATCTCGTCCCGAGATCTTAGGACTGAGACGGGAGAGAAAAGGGATGAGGTGAAACAAGAACTGAAGAGAAGAAGCAAGGAATCGAGAACACTCGCGAAGAAGAGAGGAACGACGAGAATGACGAGAATCGAAAAAAACCCTTGGAATCATATAGACTATGAAACCACTCCGGTTAGAACGAGATAAGAAATGAATAAGACTGAAACGATTTAGGCAGAAATCTGACTGAACATGGAAAGAAAAGAACATGAACTTGAGAAGATGGAATGATACTTGACGAGAGGAACAACACAAACCTCCGGAAAGAATAGAAAGAATGGAATGAAATGAACTTAGAAGGAAGGATTGAACGGATTTGAATATCTGAGAAGAACGAAGAAATGCAAAACTCCAATTCAAAAGAATACGGAGAATTAATTGCACTTCGAGATGTGATAAGAAAAGCTACTTGAACTCCAGCAACAAGAATCTTGATGAACTCTTGAAGAAAGAATTAAATCATGAAGAACCACCATGAAGAACTCTGGTAACAAAAGGATGATGAGATAGAATGAAGGAAGGAAGAATAAGATGAGCCTTGCGATGATTTATATGGAGGTTCCGATGAAATGACCGTGGAAATTTGAACTCCGGAAAAGAAAAGATGAAAGCACCTGGAACTAGAATTTATTCATCAAGAACAAATTCCGAAGGAAGGGATTAATCACTTTGATGAAATAAGAATAAGATTTATAGTATGCTTATCCTTCATCAAATTAAATTGATAACCAACAATGGATTTCGCATACTACTTATTCTTCTTGAAAAGGATTAAGGGGAATGTGGCACAAAACTTGAGAAAGTCTTCATGAACCACCGGTAGGAATTCAAAGATGACTGATGATAGAGGAAGAATCACCGGGAAGAATTAGAAGAACAAATAAGCTCGAGGGGATTTAGATGGAAAAGAACAAAGAGACAACGAGCTGATTAACGAACACTTTAACGAAGCACCGGGATAATTGGATAACAATAACTGAATGATGGCCTCCGGTGAAAAGAAACATAAATCAACTCCTGACAAACTCCGGATGCGTAAGAAAGAATATCTGACAGACTGAAATAATTCGAGAGGATGATATGAAGCTAGAACCACGAAACTTCAAGAGAACGGGCAAGATTTAGAGGAAAAACTCTTCTTCCACCTTGAACTGACGACGAGAAACACCACCGAAATTACTGAGATACTCCAGGAGAATGAAAAGCAGAGAGGTTGAGCCAACAATGAAAAAGATTTGAAATCGATCTTGGAAAGGCATATGACTGATGGGATCCATGTTGGGTTTCGTAGTAATTTCAAAAAATTTCCTACGCACACGCAAGATCATGTGATGCATAGCAACGAGGGGAAGAGTATTGTCTACGTACCCTACGCAGACCGACTGCGGAAGCAATGACACGACGTAGAGGAAGTAGTCGTACGTCTTCACGATCCAACCGATCAAGCACCGAAACTACGGCACCTCCGAGTTCGAGCACACGTTCAGCTCGATGACGATCCCCGGACTCCGATCCAGCAAAGTATCGGGGAAGAGTTCCGTCAGCACGACGGCGTGGTGACGATCTTGATGAACTACAGCAGCAGGGCTTCGCCTAAACTCCGCTACAGTATTATCGAGGAATATGGTGGCAGCGGGCACCGCACACGGCTAAGGAACAGATCACGTGGATCAACTTGTGTGTCTAGAGGTGCCCCCCTGCCCCCGTATATAAAGGAGGGAGGGAGGAGGAGGCCGGCCTAGGGAGGAGGCGCGCCATAGGGGAGTCCTACTCCCACCGGGAGTAGGATTCCCCCCTTCCTAGTCCAACTAGGGATCCTTCCATGTAGTAGGAGTAGGAGACTAGGAAGGGGAAGAGAGAAGGGAAGGAAGGAGGGGGTGCGGCCCCTCCCCCTAGTCCAATTCGGACTAGGCCTTGGGGGGGCGCGCGGCCTGCCCTAGGCAGCCCCTCTCTCTTTCCCGCAGGGCCCAATAAGGCCCAATACTTCCCCCCGGCGAATTCCCGTAACTCTCCGGTACTCCGATAAATACCCGAATGACTCGGAACCTTTCCGAACTCCGAATATAGTCGTCCAATATATCGATCTTTACGTCTCGACCATTTCGAGACTCCTCGTCATGTCCCCGATCTCATCCAGGACTCCGAACTCCTTCGGTACATCAAAACTCATAAACTCATAATATAACTGTCATCGAAACCTTAAGCGTGCGGACCCTACGGGTTCGAGAACAATGTAGACATGACCGAGACACGTCTCCGGTCAATAACCAATAGCGGGACCTGGATGCCCATATTGGCTCCTACATATTCTACGAAGATCTTTATCGGTCAGACCGCATAACAACATACGTTGTTCCCTTTGTCATCGGTATGTTACTTGCCAGAGATTCGATCGTCGGTATCCAATACCTAGTTCAATCTCGTTACCGGCAAGTCTCTTTACTCGTTCCGTAATACATCATCTCACAACTAAGATATTAGTTGTAATGCTTGCAAGGCTTATGTGATGTGTATTACCGAGAGGGCCCAGAGATACCTCTCCGACTATCGGAGTGACAAATCCTAATCTCGAAATACGCCAACCCAACATCTACCTTTGGAGACACCTGTAATGCTCCTTTATAATCACCCAGTTACGTTGTGACGTTTGGTAGCACCCAAAGTGTTCCTCCGGCAAACGGGAGTTACATAATCTCATAGTTATAGGAACATGTATAAGTCATGAAGAAAAGCAATAGCAACATACTAAACGATCGGGTGCTAAGCTAATTAAATGGGTCATGTCAATCAGATCATTCAACTAATGATGTGACCTCGTTAATCAAATAACAACTCATTGTTCATGGTTAGGAAACATAACCATCTTTGATTAACGAGCTAGTCAAGTAGAGGCATACTAGTGACACTTTGTTTGTCTATGTATTCACACATGTATTATGTTTCCGGTTAATACAATTCTAGCATGAATAATAAACATTTATCATGAAATAAGGAAATAAATAATAACTTTATTATTGCCTCTAGGGCATATTTCCTTCAGTCTCCCACTTGCACTAGAGTCAATAATCTAGATCACATCACCATGTGATTAACATCGATAGTTCACATCATCATGTGATTAACACCCATAGTTCACATCGCTATGTGACCAACACCCAAAGGGTTTACTAGATTCAGTAATCTAGTTCACATTGCTATGTAATTAACACCCAAGGAGTACTAAGGTGTGATCATGTTTTGCTTGTGAGAGAATCTTAGTCAACGGGTCTGCCACATTCAGATCCACATGTATTTTGCAAATTTCTATGTCAACAATGCTCTGCATGGAGCTACTCTAGCTAATTGCTCCCACTTTCAGTATGTATCTAGACCGAGACTTAGAGTCATCTAGATTAGTGTCAAAATTGCATCGGCGTAACCCTTTACGACGAACCTTTTTCCACTTCCATAATCGAGAAACATATCCTTATTTCACTAAGGATAATTTTGACCGCTGTCCAGTGATCTACTCCTAGATCACTATTGTACTCCCTTGCCAAACTCAGTGGTAGGGCATACAATAGATCTGGTATACAGCATGGCATACTTTATAGAACCTATGACTGAGGCATAGGGAATGACTTTCATTCTCTTTCTATTTTCTGCCGTGGTCGGGCTTTGAGTCTTACTCAACTTCACACCTTGTAACACAGGCAAGAACTCTTTCTTTGACTGTTCCATTTTGAACTACTTCAAAATCTTGCCAAGGTATGTACTCATTGGAAAAACTTATCAAGCGTCTTGATCTATCTCTATAAATCTTGATACTCAATATGTAAGCAGCTTTACCGAAGTCTTTATTTGAAAAACTCCTTTCAAACACTCCTTTATGCTTTACAGAATAATTCTACATTATTTCCGATCAACAATATGTCATTCACATATACTTTATCAGAAATGCTGTAGTGCTCGCACTCACTTTCTTGTAAATACAGGCTTCACCGCAAGTCTGTATAAAACTATATGCTTTGATCAACTCATCAAAGCGTATATTCCAACTCCGAGATTCTTGCACCAGTCCATAGATGGATCACTGGAGCTTGCACATTTTGTTAGTACCTTTCGGATTGACAAAACCTTCTGTTGCATCATATACAACTCTTCTTTAATAAATCCATTAAGGAATGCAGTTTTGTTTATCAATTTGCCAGATTTCATAAAATGTGGCAATTACTAACATGATTCAGACAGACTCAAGCATAGATACGAGTGAGAAGCTCTCATCGTAGTCAACACCTTGAACTTGTCGAAAAACCTTTTGCGACAATTCTAGCTTTGTAGATAGTAACACTACTATCAGCGTCCGTCTTCCTCTTGAAGATCCATTTATTCTCAATTGCTTGCCGATCATCGGGCAAGTCAACCAAAGTCCATACTTTGTTCTCATACATGGATCCCATCTCAGATTTTATGGCTTCAAGCCACTTTGCGGAATCTGCGCTCACCATCGCTTCTTCATAGTTCGTAGGTTCATCATGATCTAGTAACATGACTTCCAGAACAGGATTACCATACCAGTCTGGCGCGGATCTTACTCTGGTTGATCTACGAGGTTCAGTAGTATCTTGATCTGAAGTTTCATGATCATTATCATTGGCTTCCTCACTAACCGATGTAGTAGTCACAAGAACAGATTTTTGTGATGAACTACTTTCCAATAAGGGAGAAGGTACAATTACCTTATCAAGTTTTCTACTTTCCTCCCACTCACTTCTTTCAAGAGAAACTCCTTCTCCAGAAAAACTCCGAATTTAGCAACAAAAGTCTTGCCTTCGGATTTGTGATAGAAGGTGTACCCAACAGTTTCCTTTGGGTATCCTATGAAGACGCACTTCTCCGATTTGAGTTTGAGCTTATCAGGTTGAAACTTTTTCACATAAGCATTGCAACCTCAAACTTTAAGAAACGACAACTTTGGTTTCTTGCCAAACCATAGTTCATAAGGCGTCATCTCAGCGGATTTAGATGGTGCCCTTTTAACGTGAATGCAGCTGTCTCTAATGCATAACCCCAAAATGATAGTGGTAGATCGGTAAGAGACATCATAGATCGCACCATATCTAATAAAGTACAGTTATGACGTTCGGACACACCATTACATTGTGGTGTTCCAGGTGGCGTGAGTTTGTGAAACTATTCCACATTGTTTTAATTGAAGACCAAACTCGTAACTCAAATATTTGTCTCCGCGATCAGATCGTAGAAACTTTATTTTCTTGTCACGATGATTTTCCACTTCACTCTGAAATTCTTTGAACTTTTCAAATGTTTCAGACTTATGTTTCATCAAGTAGATATACCCATATCTGCTCAAATCATCTATGAAGTTCAGAAAATAACGATACTTGCCGTGAGCCTTAACACTTATTGGACCGCATACATCAGTATGTATTATTTCCAATAAGTCAGTTGCTCGCTCCGGAGAACGGAGTCTTAGTCATCTTGCCCATGAGGCATGGTTCGCAAGCATCAAGTGATTCATAATCAAGTGATTCCAAAATCCCATCAGCATGGAGTTTCTTTATGCGCTTTACACCAATATGACCTAAACGGCAGTGCTACAAATAAGCTGCACTATCATTATTAACTTTGCATCTTTTGGTTTCAATATTATGATTATGTTTATCACTACGATCGAGATCCAATGAACTATTTTCATTGGGTGTGTAACCATATAAGGTTTTATTCATGTAAATAGAACAACAATTTATTCTCTTACTTAAATGAATAACCGTATTACAATAAACATGATCAAATCATATTCATGCTCAACGCAAACACCAAATAACACTTATTCAGGTTCAACACTAATCCCGAAAGTATAGGGGAGTGTGCGGTGATGATCATATCAATCTTGGAACTACTTCCAACACACATCGTCACTTCACCCTTAACTAGTCTCTGTTTATTCTGCAACTCCTGTTTCAAGTTACTAATCTTAGCAACTGAACTAGTATCAAATACTGAGGGGTTGCTATAAACACTAGTAAAGTACACATCAATAACATGTATATCAAATATACTTATGTTTACTTTGCCATCCTTCTTATCCGCCAATCACTTGGGGTAGTTCCGCTTCCAGTGACCAGTCCCTTTGTAGTAGAAACACTTAGTCTCAGGCTTAGGACCAGACTTAGGCTTCTTCATTTGAGCAGCAACTTGCTTACCGTTCTTCTTGAAGTTCCCCTTCTTCCCTTTGCCCTTTTTCTTGAAACTAGTGGTCTTGTTAACCATCAACACTTGATGTTCTTTCTTGATTTCTACCTTCGTCGATTTCAACATCACGAAGAGCTCAGGAATCATTTTCGTCATCCCTTGCATACTATAGTTCATCACGAAGTTCTAGTAACTTTAGTGATGGTGACTAGAGAATTCTGTCAATCACTATCTTATCTGGAAGATTAACTCCCACTTGATTCAAGCGATTGAAGTACCCAGACAATCTGAGTACATGCTCACTAGTTGAGCGATTCTCCACCATCTTTTAGCTATAGAACTTGTTGGAGACTTCATATCTCTCAACTCGGGTATTTGCTTGAAATATTAACTTCAATTACTGGAACATCTCATATGGTCCATGATGTTCAAAACATCTTTGAAGTCCCGATTCTAAGCCGTTAAGCATGGTGCACTTAAACTATCAAGTAGTCATCATATTGAGCTAGCCAAACGTTCATAACGTCTGCATCTGCTCCTGCAATAGGTCCGTCACCTAGCGGTGCATCAAGGACATAATTCTTCTGTGCAGCAATGAGGATAAACCTCAGATCGCGGATCAAATCCGCATCATTGCTACTAACATTTTTCAACACAATTTTCTCTAGGAACATATCAAAATAAACATATGAAAGCAACAACGCAAGCTATTGATTTTACAACATAATTTGCAAAATACTATCAGGACTAAGTTCATGATAAATTTAAGTTCAATTAATCATATTACTTAAGAACTCCCACTTAGATAGACATCCCTCTAATCCTCTAAGTGATCACGTGATCCAAATCAACTAAACCATGTCCGATCATCACGTGAGATGGAGTAGTTTCATCGGTGAACATCATTATGTTGATCATATCTACTATATGATTCACGCTCGACCTTTCGGTCTCCGTGTTCCGAGGCCATATCTGCATATGCTAGGCTCGTCAAGTTTAACCTGAGTATTCTGCGTGTGCAAAAACTGGCTTGCACCCGTTGTAGATGGACGTAGAGCTTATCACACCCGATCATCACGTGGTGTCTGGGCACGACGAACTTTGGCAACGGTGCATACTCAGGGAGAACACTTCTTGATAATTTAGTGAGAGATCATCTTATAATGCTACTGTCAATCAAAGCAAGATAAGATGCATAAAAAGATAAACATCACATGCAATCAATATAAGTGATATGATATGGCCATCATCATCTTGTGCTTGTGATCTCCATCTCCGAAGCACCGTCATGATCACCATCGTCACCGGCGCGACACCTTGATCTCCATCGTAGCATCGTTGTCGTCTCGCCAATCTTATGCTTCCACGACTATCACTACCGTTTAGTAATAAAGTAAAGCATTACATCGCGATTGCATTGCATACAATAAAGCGACAACCATATGGCTCCTGCCAGTTGCCGATAACTCGGTTACAAAACATGATCATCTCATACAATAAAAATCAGCATCATGCCTTGACCATATCACATCACAACATGCCCTGCAAAAACAAGTTAGACGTCCTCTACTTTGTTGTTGCATGTTTTACGTGGCTGCTACGGGCTTAAGTAAGAACCAAACTCACCTACGCATCAAAACAACAACGATAGTTTGTCAAATAGACTCCGTTTTAACCTTCGCAAGGACCGGGTGTAGCCATACTTGGTTCAACTAAAGTTGGAGAGGCAGTCGCCCGCAAGCCATCTCTGTGCAAAGCACGTCGAGGGAACCGGTCTCGCGTAAGCGTACGCGTAAGGTTGGTTCGGGTCGTCTCGTCCAACAATACCGCCGAACCAAAGTATGACATGCTTGTAGGCAGTATGACTTGTATCGTCCACAACTCACTTGTGTTCTACTCGTGCATATAACATCAACATAAATAACCTAGGCTCGGATGCCACTGTTGGGTTTCGTAGTAATTTCAAAAAATTTCCTACGCACACGCAAGATCATGTGATGCATAGCAACGAGGGGAAGAGTATTGTCTACGTACCCTACGCAGACCGACTGTGGAAGCGATGACACGACGTAGAGGAAGTAGTCGTACGTCTTCACGATCCAACCGATCAAGCACCGAAACTACGGCACCTCCGAGTTCGAGCACACGTTCAGCTCGATGACGATCCCCGGACTCCGATCCAGCAAAGTGTCGGGGAAGAGTTCCGTCAGCACGACGGCGTGGTGACGATCTTGATGAACTACAGCAGCAGGGCTTCGCCTAAACTCCGCTACAGTATTATCGAGGAATATGGTGGCAGGGGGCACCGCACACGGCTAAGGAACAGATCACGTGGATCAACTTGTGTGTCTAGAGGTGCCCCCCTGCCCCCATATATAAAGGAGGGAGGGAGGAGGAGGCCGGCCTAGGGAGGAGGCGCGCCATAGGGGAGTCCTACTCCCACCGGGAGTAGGATTCCCCCCTTCCTAGTCCAACTAGGGATCCTTCCATGTAGTAGGAGTAGGAGACTAGGAAGGGGAAGAGAGAAGGGAAGGAAGGAGGGGGTGCGGCCCCTCCCCCTAGTCCAATTCGGACTAGGCCTTGGGGGGGCGCGCGGCCTGCCCTAGGCAGCCCCTCTCTCTTTCCCGCAGGGCCCAATAAGGCCCAATACTTCTCCCCGGCGAATTCCCGTAACTCTCCGGTACTCCGATAAATACCCGAATGACTCGGAACCTTTCCGAACTCCGAATATAGTCGTCCAATATATCGATCTTTACGTCTCGACCATTTCGAGACTCCTCGTCATGTCCCCGATCTCATCCAGGACTCCGAACTCCTTCGGTACATCAAAACTCATAAACTCATAATATAACTGTCATCGAAACCTTAAGCGTGCGGACCCTACGGGTTCGAGAACAATGTAGACATGACCGAGACACGTCTCCGGTCAATAACCAATAGCGGGACCTGGATGCCCATATTGGCTCCTACATATTCTACGAAGATCTTTATCGGTCAGACCGCATAACAACATACGTTGTTCCCTTTGTCATCGGTATGTTACTTGCCAGAGATTCGATCGTCGGTATCCAATACCTAGTTCAATCTCGTTACCGGCAAGTCTCTTTACTCGTTCCGTAATACATCATCTCACAACTAAGATATTAGTTGTAATGCTTGCAAGGCTTATGTGATGTGTATTACCGAGAGGGCCCAGAGATACCTCTCCGACTATCGGAGTGACAAATCCTAATCTCGAAATACGCCAACCCAACATCTACCTTTGGAGACACCTGTAATGCTCCTTTATAATCACCCAGTTACGTTGTGACGTTTGGTAGCACCCAAAGTGTTCCTCCGGCAAACGGGAGTTGCATAATCTCACAGTTATAGGAACATGTATAAGTCATGAAGAAAAGCAATAGCAACATACAAAACGATCGGGTGCTCAGCTAATGAAATGGGTCATGTCAATCAGATCATTCAACTAATGATGTGATCTCGTTAATCAAATAACAACTCATTGTTCATGGTTAGGAAACATAACCATCTTTGATTAACGAGCTAGTCAAGTAGAGGCATACTAGTGACACTTTGTTTGTCTATGTATTCACACATGTATTATGTTTCCGGTTAATACAATTCTAGCATGAATAATAAACATTTATCATGAAATAAGGAAATAAATAATAACTTTATTATTGCCTCTAGGGCATATTTCCTTCAATCCATTCTTACGTCACACTTGAAAAGATTTGAGAATAACTCCGGGGGAATTAGAAGAGTCAGGTAAGATCCTGGGAAAAGACATGTGGGTTAGGGCCCACTAAAATAGAACACCGTTGGAAAGGGATGTTGAACTGATAGATGATGCACCGGAACAATTGAAATATTTGAATGAGGTGACAACCTCGAATTAATTGGAACACTGACGAATCTCCTGAGATGTCTTGAACACTCCGGAAGGATAAACTGGCGAGAGGCGAACGAGCAGTGAAAACACTTGATCCGAGGGAAAGAATATAATCACTACCGAAAATGGAATTGAATCCACCGGAGAAGAAAAAGAGATGAAGAATGTCCACCGAGACGAGAATTCACCGATTGAAGTGATTGAGGGAAGACTGAAGAGACTCCGTGCAAAAGAAATGGATGCTCGAAACAGACTCAGGCTCTGGGAAGAAGAGGGTGGGAGGGCGGGAAAACAAAGGCAACTTGGAAGGGGAAACCGACGAATATCTTGAAGAGGAAACACCGGTTGAAATCATTGAGGAAAGAAAGCAAAGACTTCGCACGAGTAGGATGGATACTCGATTACAGACTCCGATTCCAAGAAGAAAAGGGGAGGGCGGGTGGGAAAAGAAAACAACTGAGGATTGAACTCAAAGATGAAGAGGCTCGAGTCGACTTGACGAGAAATGCACTGGATGAAAAGAGCTGAGGAACAACTATCAGAAAACCAACTGTGTGATCCTAAAGAAAGTTTTGAAGGGGAAGAGGAGTAATTCAAAACACCTACGTCAAGATTCCTTACCAGAGCGATGAAGGGGCTGAGGAGTAAAAAGAATTCCTACTCTCCGATATAACTAGACTCAGAAAATAGTTTATTCTAGACTCAACAACGGCCAAACTACACGATAAATCAAGGGGGCTCCTAGGGTCGGTCGAGGCTCTGATTCCAACTTGTCACGCCCAATATGCGACCCTATCCAAAAGGAACTCGAAGGCCCCACCAAGGATAGACCCGCATATTGAAACGCTTTTGCAAGGTGGATATCATTACATCAACATTACATAATAGATGGGGATACATACATAAGGCATACAATGCCACACGAATACAACATCACAATACATCAGAGCATCATCCGACTATGGATGAAACACAAACAAAAACTCAAACGACATCCACCCTGCTAGCCCAGGCTGCCGACCTGGAACCTATCCCCTGATCGAAGAAGCAGAAGAAGAACTCGACGCAAGCAAGCATCGCTCTCGCGTCATGATCATCGCACAATCTGTACCTGCAACTGTTGTTGTAGTAATCTGTGAGCCACGAGGACTCAGCAATCCCATTACCATGGGTATCAAACTAGCAAAGCTTAAAGGGAAAGGAAGGGGTAAAGTGGTGAGGCTGCAGCAGCGACTAAGCATATATGGTGGCTAACATACGCAAATAAGAGCGAGAACAGAGCAAGCAGAACGGTTGTGAAGCTAGCAATGATCAAGAAGTGATCCTGAACTCCTACTTACGCCAAACATAACACAGAAACCATGTTCACTTCCTGGACTCCACCGAGAAGAGACCATCACGGCTACACACACGGTTGATGCGTTTTAATTCGGATCTGGTGTCAAGTTATCTACAACCAGACATTAACAAATTCCCATCTGCCTATAACCGCAGGCACGGCTTTCGAAAGATTATACCCTACAGGGGTGTCCCAACTTAGCCCATGACAAGCTCTCACGATCAACGAAGGAATAGACCTTCTCCCAGGAAGACCCGATCAGACTCGGAATCCCGGTTTACAAGACATTTCGACAATGGTAAAACAAGACCAGCAAAGCCTCCCGCCGTGCCGAAAAATCCCGATAGGAGCTGCACATATCTCGTTCTCAGGGCACACCGGATGAGCCAGACGTCGGGTTGGCATAGACCCTGGTTGCCCAGGGGGCGCCGGACATCGCTCAGTTTGGACCAACACTTAGACAAGCACTGGCCCGGGGGGGGCCTAAAATAAAGATGACCCTTGAGAGTGCGACTCCCAAGGGAAAAAGGGCTAGGTGAGGAAAATGGTAAAACCAAGGTTGGGCCTTGCCGGAGGAGTTTTATTCAAAGCAAAATGTCAAGGGGGTCCCATAAATCACCCGACCGCGTAAGGAACGCAAAATCCGGGAACATAACACCGGTATGACGGAAACTAGGGCGGCAAGTGTGGAACAAAACACCAAGCAAAAGGCCAAGTCTTCCACCCTTTACCAAGTATATAGATGCATTAATAATATAAGAGATATTGTGATATCCCAACCAAAGTCCTGTCCACCATGGAGCAATCTTCAACTTCACCTGCAACTAGCAACGCTATAAGAGGGGCTGAGAAAAGCGGTAACATAGCCAAGCAACGGTTTGCATAGGAAAGGTGTCAAAGGTTAGAGGTTCATGGCAATATGGGATGGCTTGATGAGCAAAAGATAGGTAACGCAGCATAGCGATAGAACGAAGCTACTAGCATAGCAATGATAGTAGTGAGATCCAGGGTAGCGGTCATCTTGTCTGAAATCCCGCAAGGAAGAAGAACGAGTCCATGAAGAAGATGAACGCCACGAAGACGAACCAAGCGTAGACGAACGAATCCTCACGATCGCAATGAAACAGGAACTATCGAAAAGAAGCACACAACATGGTAAACACACCACACATGAACAAGGCATGATGCATGAACAAGCATGATGCATGACAAAGCTACATGAAGCTACTCATGGCAAGAGATGATGCAAACAAGAGCAACACATCAAGGCAAGTTTAAATGAGGCCGGGAACAACATATAACAATTCCGGTAAGTCCTCATATGCATATTTCGAAATTGTTCCAGATCTGAATAAACCTTATGTTCAAGTTGTTAACAAACAAGTTAAGATGCACAAGGATGATCTACACGAGATTCTAGTCAAGTTACATATAAAGTTCATTTAGTTCGGAGCTACGGCCTAGAAGATATGAGCAAAACAAGTTAAACATGGCATTGATGCAAAATGCACCCAAACATCAAGCAAACATCTCAAAACAAGGATGCAACATGATAATATAAATCTACATGCAAATCTAAGCAAGTTTCATATAGAGCACACTCAAAACGGAGCAACGGTTCAACACACACACATGGAACAAGTTTAAAGGACAAGCTGTCCAAAACCGCAACTAGGCATATTGCAAGCATCAAAACAACATGCTACAGCACCTCAACATAATAACAAAAGGCATGGGCATGATGTACAGATAAAGCAAAACAAAACATGAACACTGAGCTATCTCTAGAAATCACTAGAACATGCTCAAACACACATGGTAATATTGCAAGTTATAACAATTTCAGACATTGCAGAAAATAACATCACGATGCAATGTTCAGAGCTATCAAATAACATGTTACAGGAACTTATAATGGCAAAAAAAGGCATGTCATGAATCTACTAAATGCATAGATCAAAAGTCCCTTACTGACCATAAGCCAAAAAGGATCAGAAAATATGATGGCACCGACGTAAACATAGCAAGTTATATTACAGATTCATACATGGCAGGAACATAATTATGAAGGCATGTAGATGAGCTTGTGCAACTCACTACAGAGCAATACATGGCATGGCAAGGCAACCAACAGTAAGAAGGAATGTTTGTAAAGCTAAGAATGGCAAGAGCAAGGTCATAGGGTTCATGGAACACTAGGAACAACCATGGGAACAAGTGAACTTAATGTAAACAGGCTGACAGCAACATTATGAAGCAACTTTGGAGCAAGGAAACAACAAGCTACAACAACCGATAAATGCAACCAGGGGCATGGATGGATAGAGGATGACATGTAGATCGAAACATGTTTATAGAACATCTCCAGATTATGCATAGAATGATTAGTAGCAACATGTTTATATAGCATCACGAAATAACAGATTCAGCCTAGCAAAACAGCAACATCATGAACACTACTTAACAAGCTCGATTCACTCACCACAAGTCATTGCATGACAAGATAAGCATAGCATCATCAAGAAGACATGTTTGTGAAACAAACCAAGTCAAGAACAAGTCCATAGCATGCAAGGATCAACTATAGCAAGCTTGGCCAAATTGAATAACATGTAAACAATCTGCCAGGAAACATTTTGAAGCAAAAGTAGAGAACGAAAATGACATGCTAGCTACTCCATAATTGCAACCAAGGGCATGAATGGATAGACAATAACCACATTTTCAAAACACCATTACTGTAGTATCTCTAAATATGCATGGATCTCTCTGTAGCATCAAGCTTACATGGCATCAAAATAACAGCAGAACAGGGACTAAAATCAGCAACATCACGATGCCTAGTTTGCATGCTTGTGCTAGTAACCACATTGATAACAAAAATGCATGGCATACACCACTTTAAAGAAGACATGGCATAGTTCAAAACACATGTAGAAATCAACCACATAGGATGCACACATCAATCATGGCAAAAATGACAAAAGAGCTCGTTCTGTTAACAGACAGCACAAAACATTATGAAGCACTGTTACAATGATGATTCGGGCATCTGGATGACCTCAAATAAATATGATGCAATGGAATGAAATGATGTACTCGTTGAGGCGAACAATTTGACATATTACATGCCCAAAATGGAGCTACATGCAGAGAGATACAGCAGGTTGAACATGGCATGAAAATGACAAAAACTTAGGGACTTAGACGATTTGGACCTCGGGGGAAAAGTGGACGACGGGATCCCGCGGGCCGTTTGGATGGTCAGGCGGGTGGATCTCATCCCACCCGCCGGATCCAGCGACAAGGCGGCTGGCGACGGCTGCCGGAGGGCGTGGCGGCACCGGAGGAGGCCGGGGAAGGCCGGAGGGGCTCGGGGCCGGCCGGATCCGGTCCGGCCCGACCGGATCTGGCCGCGGCGGG
>NC_057813.1:64951452-64952222 GCF_018294505.1 Triticum aestivum
AAGCGGGCCCGCACGGGCCCCGTATGGGCTCCGTGGGACGCGGCGGCGGGGAGGGCGCGGGAGGCCACGTGGCAGGCAGGGATTGGCTGCGGGGGCGGCGGCGCTGACGTGGCGTGTTGTGATTGGTCGGGGTGAGGTGTAACGCCCCGGATCCGATGCTCCAGGTGTCTGCCAGTTATTCGCCGTCGTTGCCGTGTCATTTGCTTGCGTGTTGCATTTTATCATGTCATCATGTGCATTTCATTTTGCATACGTGTTTGTCTCATGCATCCGAGCCTTTTCCCCGTTGTCCGTTTTGCAATCCGGCGCTCCTATGCCCTACGGCGTTCCTCTTTCGTCTCTTGTTGTGAGCGGGTGTTA
Organism: Triticum aestivum; assembly: GCF_018294505.1. Taxonomy (NCBI): domain Eukaryota; kingdom Viridiplantae; phylum Streptophyta; class Magnoliopsida; order Poales; family Poaceae; genus Triticum; species Triticum aestivum. The sequence continues at coordinate 64,951,813 of NC_057813.1, forward strand.
AACGTTCTCGGAATGGCCCGAGGCTTGCCAAGCGGCCTTGGTATAGCACCGGTAGACCGCCTGTCAAGTTTCGTGCCATTTGGAGGTCGTTTGGTACTCCAACGGTTAACTGGGTAACCGCAAAGGCCTCTTTGTGTGCAGCCCAACACCCGTTCCAAAGTGGACCAAAACCCACCTAACTCCCCTCCATGCTCTCGGTCGTTCGATCACGATCGCGTGGCCGAAAACTGCTCCTCATTTGGACTCTCCTAGCCCCCTCTACCTATAAATATGTGTTCTTCCCCGAAATCCCGGGTCCAAACCCTAGCCATTTTCCTCCCCGCGCCGCCGGACACTTTCTCCTCCCACCGGACATGTCCGCCCCCGCCCCCGCGACGAATCCGGGCGTGACACGTGTCCCCGCCGGCCTC
>NC_057813.1:64952776-64957247 GCF_018294505.1 Triticum aestivum
CGCGCGCCCTCGCCGGCCGAGCGCCGACCGGAGCCGTGCCGGTCCGCCTCTGCTCCGACCGCGCCGCCGCCTCCCCGGCCTTCTCCGGCCCCGTCTCCCTCCGGCCTCGACCATCTCCGGTCGCCGCAGCCCGGTACCCCGGCGAACCTCGTAACCCGCGCCAGATCCAGATCCAAACAAGGTTGACCCCGAAATCCACTAAGTCCCCGGTTTTCTATAATTTTCATGCCATGTTCATGCCATCGTATCTCTGCACCAGTAGCTCCGTTTCGTGCGTGTAATATGTCAAATTGTTTGACTCGACGAGTACATCATTTCGTTCCATTGCATCATATTCATTTGAGGTCATCTTGATGCCTGAATCATCGTTGTAAGAGTGCTTCATAATGTTTTCTGCTGTCTGTTAACAGAATGAGCTCTTTTGTCATTTTTGCCATGATTGATGTGTGCATCCTAGCAGGTTGATGTCTACATGTGTTTTGAACTATGCTATGTCTTCTTTACAGTGGTGTATGCTATGTATTTTTGTGATCAATGTGGTGACTAGCACAAGCATGCAAACTAGGCTTCGTGTTAACGCTGTTTTTAGTTCCTGTTCTGCTGTAATTTTATTGCCATGTAAACATGTTGCTACAGAGAGATCCATGCATATTTTGAGATACTTCAGTAAGGATGTTTTGAACATGTGGTTATTGTCTATCCATTCATGCCCTTGGTTGCAATTATGGAGTAGTCTAGCATGTCACTTGAGTGCTCTACTTTTGCTTCAAAATGTTTCCTGGCAGATTGTTTACGTGTTATTCCATTTGGCCAAGCTTGTTGTAGTTGACCCTTGCATGCTATGGACTTGTTCTTGACTTGGTTTGTTTCACAAACATGTCTTCTTGATGATGCTATGCTTATCTTGTCATGCAATGACTTGTGGTGAGTGAATCGAGCTTGTTAAGTAGGGTACATGATGTTGCTGTTTTGCTAGGCTGAATCTGTCATTTCGTGATGCCATATTATCATGTTGCTACTAGTCATTCCATTTATAATCTGGAGATGTTCTATAAACATGTTTTGATCTACATGTCATCCTCTATGCATTCATGCCCCTGGTTGCATTTATAGCTTGCTGTAGCTTGTTGTTTCCTTGCTCCAAAGTCGCTTCATAATGTTGTTGTCAGCCTATTAACATTAAGTTCAGTTGTTACCATGTGTTTTCCTAGTGATCCATGCACCCTATGACCTTTATATTGCCATGCTTAGCTTCACAAATATGTCTTCTTACTGTTGGGTGCCTTGCCATGCCATGTCTTGCTCTGTGATGAGTGGTACAAGCTCATCTAGATGCCTTCATAATTCTGTTGCTGCCATGTTTGAATCTGTAATATCACTTGCCATGTTTACATGGGTGCCATTATATTTTCTGATCCTTTTTGGCTGATGGTCAGTAAGGGATTTTTGATCTATGCTTTGAGTAGAATCATGCCATGCCTTTGTTTGCCATGATAAGTTCCTATAACATGTTGTTTGATAGCTCTGAACATTGCATCGTGATGTTATTTTCTGCAAAGTCTGAAATTGTTATTACTTGCAATCTTACCATGTGTGTTTGAGCATGTTCTATTGATTTCTAGAGATAGCTCAGTGTTAATGTTTTATTGTGCTTTACCTGTACATCATGTCCATGCCTTTTCTTTTCTTGTTGAGGTCCTGTAGCATGTTGTTTTGATGCTTGCAATATGCCTAGTTGCTGTTTTGGACAGATTGTTGTTATAACTTGTTTCATGTGTGTGTGTTGAACCGTTGCTCCGTTTTGAGTGTGCTCTATATGAAACTTGCTTAGAATTGCATGTAGTTTCATATTATCATGTTGCATCCTTGTTTTGAGGTGTTTGCTTGATGTTTGGGTGCATTTCGCATCAATGCCATGTTTAACTTGTTTTGCTCATATCTTCTAGGCCGTAGCTCCGAACTAAATGAACCTTACATGTAACTTGACTAGAATCTCGTGTAGATCATCGTTGTGCATCTTAACTTGCTGTTTAACAACTTGAACATAATGTTTATTCATATCTGGACCAATTTCGAAATATGCATATGAGGACTTACCGGAATTGTTATATGTTGTTCCCGGCCTCATTTAAACTTGCCTTGATGTCTTGCTCTTGTTTGCATCATCCCTTGCCATCAGTAGCTTCATGTAGCCTTGTCATGCATCATGCTCGTTGTGCATCATGTCATGTTCATGTGTGGTGTGTTTACTATGTTGTGTGCTTCTTCTCGATAGTTCCTGTTTCGTTGCGATCGTGAGGATTCGTTCGTCTACGGTTGGTTCGGCTTCATCCGTTCATCTTCTTCATAGACTCGTTCTTCTTCCTTGCGGGATTTCAGGCAAGATGACCGCTACCCTGGATCTCACTACTATCATTGCTATGCTAGTTGCTTCGTTCTATCCCTATGCTGCGTTACCTATCTTTTGCTCTTCAAGCCTCCCAAATTGCCATGAACCTCTAACCTTTGACACTTGTTCTATGCAAACCATTGTTTGGCTATGTTACCGCTTTGCTCAACCCTCTTATAGCGTTGCTAGTTGCAGGTGAAGTTGAAGATTTCTCCATGGTGGACAGGATTTTGGTTGGGATATCACAATATCTCTTATGTTATTAATGCATCTATATACTTGGTAAAGGGTGGAAGACTAGGCCTTTTGCCTGGTGTTTTGTTCCACTCTTGCCACCCTAGTTTCCGTCATACCAGTGTTATGTTCCCGGATTTTGCATTCCTTACACGGTCGGGTGATTTATGGGACCCCCTTGACAGTTCGCTTTGAATAAAACTCCTCCAGCAAGGCCCAACCTTGGTTTTACCATTTGACTCACCACCACCTATCCCTTTCCCTTGGGTCGGCCAACCCGAGGGTCATATTTATTTTAGCCCCCCCGGGCCAGTGCTTGTCTAAGTGTTGGTCCGAACTGAGCAACCTGCGGGGCCACGTCGTGGCAACTCGAGGGCTGGTTTTACTCGTAGCTTGACTCATCCGGTGTTGCCCTGAGAACGAGATATGTGCAGCTTCTATCAGGATGTCGGCGCATCGGGCGGCTTTGCTTGTCTTGTTTTACCATTGTCGAAATGTCTTGTAAACCGGGATTCCGAGTCTGATCGGGTCTTCCTGGGAGAAGGTCTATTCCTTCGTTGATCGCGAGAGCTTGTCATGGGCTAAGTTGGGACACCCCTGGAGGGTATAATCTTTCAAAAGCCGTGCCTGCGGTTATAGGCAGATGGGAATTTGTTAATGTCCGGTTGTAGATAACTTGACACCAGATCCGAATTAAAACGCATCAACCGTGTGTCTAGCCGTGATGGTCCCTTCTCAGCGGAGTCCGGGAAGTGAACACGGTTTTCTGAGTTATGTCTGACGTAAGTAGGAGTTCAGGATCACTTCCTGATCATTGCTAGCTTCGACCGTTCCTCTTGCTCTCTTCTCGCTCTTATTTGCGTATGTTAGTCACCATATATGCTTAGTCGCTGCTGCAGCCTCACCACTTTACCCCTTCCTTTCCTATTAAGCTTTGCTAGTCTTGATACCCATGGTAATGGGATTGCTGAGTCCTCGTGGCTCACAGATTACTACAACAACAGTTGCAGGTACAGGTTGTGCGATGATCATGACGCGAGAGCGATGCTTGCTTGCGTTGAGTTCTTCTTCTGCTTCTTCGATCAGGGGATAGGTTCCAGGTCGGCAGCCTAGGCTAGCAGGGTGGATGTCGTTTGAGTTTCTGTTTGTGATTCATCCGTAGTCGAATGTTGCTCTTATGTATTATGATGTTGTATTCGTGTTTCATTGTATGCCTTATGTATGTACCCCCATCTATTATGTAATGTTGATGTAATGATATCCACCTTGCAAAAGCGTTTCAATATGCGAGTCTATCCTTGGTGGGACCATCGAGTTCCTTTTGGATAGGGTCGCATATTGGGCGTGACAAGTTGGTATCAGAGCCTCGACCGACCCTAGGAGCCCCCTTGATTGATCGTGTAGTTTGGTCGTTGTTGAGTCTAGAAGAAAACTGTTTTTGGAGTCTAGTTATATCGGAGAGTAGGAATTCTTTTTACTCCTCAGCCCCTTCGTCGCTCTAGTAAGGAATCTTGACGTAGGTGTTTTGAATTACTTCTCTTCCCTTTCAAATTTTCTTTAGGATCACGCAGTGGGTTTTCTGATCGTTGGTTCTCAGCTCTTTTCATCCGGTGCATTTCTCGTCAAGTCAACTCGAGCCTCTTCATCTTTGAGTTCAATCCTCAGTTGTTTTCTTTTCCCACCCACCCTCCCTGTTCTTCTTCTCGGAACCGGAGTCCGTAATCGAGTATCCGTCCTACTCATGCGAAGTCTTTGCTTTCTTTCCTCAATGTTTTCAACCGGTGTTTTTTCTTCAATATATTCGTCGATTTCCCCTTCCAAGTTGCCTTTGTTTTCCCGCCCTCCCAC
>NC_057813.1:64957595-64970441 GCF_018294505.1 Triticum aestivum
CGACCATCTATCTCATTCGTGTGGAACCTCTTCAGTCTTTCGTAAATCTTTTCGACCGGTGAATTCTCGTCTTTTTCGAGATTTTCATCTCTTCTCCGGTGGACTCAATTCATGTTTTTCGGGTTGATCATATTCTTTTCCTCGAAGTGTTCTCCTTGTTCGTTTGCATCTCGCCAGTTTATCCTTCCGGAGTGTTCAAGACATCTCAGGAGATTCGTCTGTGTTCAAATTAATTCGAGGTTGTCACCTCATTCAAATAGTTCAATTGTTCCGGTGCATCAGCTATCTGTTCAACAATCCTTTTCAACGGTGTTATCTCTTCAGTGAGCCCTAACCCACAGGTCTTTTCCCAGGATCTTACCTGACTCTTCTAATTTCCCGGGAGTTATTCTCAATTCTTTTCAAAGTTGTGACGTAAGAATGGATTCCATCAGCCAGATGCTTTTCCAAGATCAATTCAAATTCTTTTCATTGTTGGCTCAACCTCTCTGCTTTTCATTCTACCGGTGTACCTCAGTAATTTTGGTGGTGTTTCTCCTAGTCATTTGAAGACCAAAGAAGAGTTTTTCCTCTCAATCTTGCCCGTTCTCTCGAAGTTTTGTGGTTCTAGCTTCATGTTATCCTCTTGAATCATTTCAGTCTGTCAGATATTCTTTCTTACCCATCCGGAGTATTTCAGGAGTTGATTTCTTTTTCGTTTCACCAGAGGCCATCATCCCAGTTACCGTTCTCTATTTATCCTGGTGCTTCGTTCAAGTGTTCTTTAATCAGCTCATGTTCTCTTTGTCTTTTTGCATCTGAATCCCCTCTAGCTTATTTGTTCCTTCTAATTCTACCCGGTGATTCAGTCTCTTTCATCAGTCATTTTCGAATTCTTACGGTGGTTCATTCAGATTCTTTTTCCTTTATCATCATTTTAGTCCTTTCGTTCTTTTCAATCCTACCGGTGGATCAGGAAGATTTTCTCAAGTTTGCGACATGTCACTTCTCAATCCTTTTCAAGAAGAATAAGTAGTATGTGAAATCCATTGCTTGTCATCAATTTAATTTGATGAAGGATAAGCATACAATAAATCTTATTCTCATTTCATCAGAGTGATTAATCCCTTCCTATGGAGTTTGTTCTTAATGAATAAATTCTAGTTCAAGTGTTTTCATCTTTTCTTTTCCGGAGTTCAATTTCCTCGGTCATCTCGTCGGAACCTCCATCTAAATCATCGCAAGGCTCATCTTATTCTTTCTTCCTTCATTCTATCTCATCATCCTTTTGTCACCGGAGTTCTTCATGGTGGTTCTTCATGATTTAATTCATTCTGCAAGAGTTCATCAAGTGTCATTACATCCTCTCTAGTTCATGTTCTATTCTTTCCATTTTCAACCGCAGTGCTGCCTAAATCCTTTCAGTCTTATTCGTTTCTTTTCTCATTCTAACCACTCCGGTTAAAACGAGTGGTTTTGTAGTCTATCTGATTTAGTGAGCTTTCGATTCTCGTCATTCTCGTCGTTCCTCTCTTCTTCTCGAGTTCTCTCGATTCTTTGCTTCTTCTCGAGTTCTTGTTACACCCAATCCCCTTTTCCCTTCTGTCTCGGTCCTAAGATCTCGGGACGAGATCTCTTGTTAGTGGAGGAGTGTTGTAACGCCCCGGATCCGATGCGCCAGGTGTCTGCCAGTTATTCGCCGTCGTTGCCATGTCATTTGCTTGCGTGTTGCATTTTATCATGTCATCATGTGCATTTCATTTTGCATACGTGTTCGTCTCATGCATCCAAGCCTTTTCCCCGTTGTCCGTTTTGTAATCCGGCACTCCTATGCCCTCCGACGTTCCCCTTTCGTCTCTCGTTGTGAGCGGGCGTTAAACGTTCTCGGAATGGCCCGAGCCTTGCCAAGCGGCCTTGGTATAGCACCGGCACACCGCCTATCAAGTTTTGTGCCATTTGGAGGTCGTTTGGTACTCCAACGGTTAACCGGGTAACCGCAAATGAGGAGCGGTTTTCGGCCACGCGATCGTGATCGAACGACCGAGAGCATGGAGGGGAGTTAGATGGGTTTTGGGCCACTTTGGAAGGGGTGTTGGGCTGAAAAGAGAGAGGGGCTTTACGGTTACCTGGTTAACCGTTGGAGTACCAAACGACCACCAAATGGCACGAAACTTGACAGGCGGTCTACCGGTGCTATACCAAGGCTGCTTGGCAAACCTCGGGCCATTCCGAGAAAGTTTAACACCTGCTCACAATGAGAGACGAAAGGGGAATGCTGGAGGGCATAGGAGCGCCGGATTGCAAAACGGACAACGGGGAAAATGCTCGGATGCATGAGACGAACACGTATGCAAAATGAAATGCACATGATGACATGATAAAATGCAACACACAATCAAATGACATGGCAACGACAGCGAATAACTGGTAGACACCTGGTGCATCGGATCCGGGGCATTACAGGACCCGGACCTGCCGGCGCAGAGCGCGAAGCCCTCATGAGGTTCGAAAGGAAGAAACTAAGCTAAGACGGAATCAACATCTCGCACTGACTCACCATAAGGATCATATTAACAAAAGGGATTACAAACACCTTACAAGCCCCCACGGGATGTGTTCTTGGTTCCTCGTAGGGACAAAAGACGCGTATCCTAAGGAGTCCTAGCTACAGCAGGAACCGTCGCGGCGGACGCCATCATCAACAGTGGGCCGCCGGGCACCGGCGCCAACCTCATCCAGATCAGAGGCGGCGGCAGCCTAACGAGTCCATCTTGCTCCAAGAGCGGCGCAGGCTCGGGGGCTCGTAGTTGTCGTCGCTCGTCTCCGGAGTCGCGAAGGTCTCGGCGGAGTCGCTGGACCCTTCGAGGCATCCGCTACCACCGGAGGAGCTGCTGGAAGGGCGAGCGGCGGGCCTAGTCCTCGCCGCTCCGGAGCTCCGGCCGCTGCCTCTAGGGCAGCACTCCAGCCGGCACCCATCTTCGTCGAAGACCATGAAGAGCATCATGGAAGCGCCATCGAACTCCAAGTGGATCACGAGGGCGCCCCTCGTCCTGCAAACCCAGGCGATCTCGCCCCAGCCATGGGTCATGAAGACCTTACCTGGAGCGACGACCTCGACATCCGCATTGGTCGCGGGAACCCGACAATCATCATGCTGCAGCCAGAGCCTGAAAGGCCCCCTCGGCGGAATCTCAAAGGCGAAGGAGGGAGGAAGGCGAATCCAAGATCGAGGAGGCATGGCAGCGTGGAGCACAAACTCTCGGGAGGAGCCCTCAGCGTGGACTCCAGGAGGGACAACGCGCACCGCTGTGACCCGCCGGCGCCGACGACGGCATCATCCATGGCGCTCAGCGGCAGCTTCTGCAGGGCCCTCAAGATGGGCGTACAAGGGCAGCGGGAACCCTGGCGGCGGTTGCTCGCACCAGGGCCTCGACACCTCTTGCCACGCGCCTTCGTCTCAGCGGCACAGGACCAACCGCTTCTTCGGCGGAAGCGGGTCGGGGCCCTCTCGAGGGGCCTTTTCCTTCTCTTCTGCGGAGAACCGGCGGATCGGAGCCATTTCGGCAAGACGTAGCAAAGGCGAAGAAGAGGAGGAGGGACAGCAGAGGAAGATGAATTGGAATGGCATGCGCCGTTCCGTACTTATAGCTGGAGGAGGCCAACCGTCGGCCTCCGCGATCGCAGGTAATCATGACCGGTTTTTGCATGCAGGGACTTGTCAAGTCGTGCGGTTGCGGAGTCGTCGTGGGGGAGCAGATCTGCCAACATCCAATCAACCGCCATGCGGCGCCCGAGGCCACAGGCTGTTAGGGCCCGCGGCGCTTCGTGCTTGCCCCTTCGCCTCTCTGCTCAGCCAAGTCCGGGCGCGCCTTGGGCCCGGGGGCTACTATCGGCATTCTGGGAACGGGGGTCCCCAGACTTGCCTGCCTGCGGCCTGCGGTGTGGCTCAAGGGGTGGCCCAGCATGGCCCATCTTCATCAACATGAGCTCAAGACCCTCGCGAGGGGCCAAGCCTCGCAGGGCGAACGACAGAAGGCTTCCTTAGGCACGGCCTCGTCAGGCTGGCTCGTGAGGAGGCGGAGAGATCAAGGCGGGGTACCTCGCGAGGTGCCGCATGACGCAAGCCATGACGACCAAGGGCGCCAGGAGGGTGCCAGCCCGTGCAGTGTCCTTGTTTCCTCTTTGGTGCGAAGGGAACAAGCGCAGGTAAGAGCATCGAGCAAAGGCATCCATTTCGGTGCAACAAGACCAAGACCAGCAGAACGGCAGGATAGAAGTCATCGTGGAGCCCAACCGGCGTCACCACCAGAGTCTTTGGCAGGCGAGGACCAACTTTAGTCAGGATAAGTGTACTAGATGTTCCCCTTCAAAATGGCCAATTGTTGGCGCCCTTCCCGCTCAATATTTGGGAAGAGGCCCAGGGCCTTTGCCTATAAATAGGGCTAGCCACTCTCAAGGCAAGGGAGAGAGAGAGATCGACGGATCAACCAGTCGAACCTTAGCCAGAACCACCAACGCAAGAACCCCTCCCCTCACGAGGCTGTTCTTCCTTGTACTGTTCATCACCAGCCCAAGAGGCAATCCACCACACACACACTGGAGTAGGCTATTACACCACAATGGTGGTCTGAACCATTATAAACCCTGTGTGTCTTGTGTTGTTCCTTTGATTGCTTAGTTCCTAGCGAGGCGGTGAGGTGGAGGTAGGTAGAGGGCGAAATCTCCGCGCGCACCCTAGTGTTCGAATCTAGAGGGTCTGCCGGAACCCCAAATCCGACACTACGGGAATCACAAACTTCAACACAAGTATTCTTTAAATTCATTATCACCCAACTAGCATGACTCTAATATCACCACCTCTATATCTCAAAACAATCATCAAGCATCAAATTGATCATAGCATCCAATTCACTTTCTATGATAGTTTTTATTATACCCAACTTGGATGCCCATCATTCTAGGACCAATTTTATAACCATAACAAATACCATGTTGTTCTGTAAGACTCTCAAAATAATATAAGTGAAGCATGAGAGATCAACAATTTCTTAAAAATTAAGCCACCATCGTGCTCTAAAAGATATAAGTGAAGCACTAGAGCAAATGACAAACTACTCCGAAAGATATAAGTGAAGATCAATGAGTAGTCGAATAATTATGCAACTATGTGAAGACTCTCTAACATTTAAGAATTTCAGATCTTTGTATTTTATTCAAACAGCAAGCAAAAAAATGAAATTACATTGCAAGGATAGCACAACTCATGTGAAGAAGCAAAAATGTAGGCTCCACCGATACTAACCGATAATTGTTGAAGAAGAAAGGTGGGATGCCTACCGGGGCATTCCCAAGCTTGGATGCTTGAGACTTCTTGAAATATTATCTTGGGGTGCCTCGGGCATCCCCAAGCTTGAGATTTTGTGTCTCCTTAATTCCTTTTATACCTCGGTTTCATAAATCTCGAAAGCTTCATCCACACCAAACTCAACAAGAACTCATGAGATAAGTTAGTATAAACCAATGCAAAAACCTTATCATTTTATACTGTAACAAATCACTAAAATTATTATTCAACATTGCATACTAAATGTCTCTGCATATTTAATACTCCTATCCTCAAATAGAATCATTAAACAAGCAAACATATGCAAACATAACAGCAATCTGTCAAAACAGTATAGTCTGTAAAGAATGCAAGATTCAACATACTTCCCTAACTCCCAAAATTATGAGAAAACTACTAAGATGTAGAAGATTAATCAGATCTCATTATGCAAAAGGTTTCAACATTATATCATTCTCTGACTTTTCTAGGGAATTTTTGCAACAGCGGTAAACTTTCTGTTTTCAAACAGCAACATGTATACTTGCAAAATAAGCATGGTAAAGGTTATCCTTGACATTTTTATTGAAAATAAAGATGCAAAACATTATTCTAAATAACATAAAGCAAATACTAACAAAATAAAATGATGCTCCAAGCAAAACACATATCATGTGGTGAATAAAAATATAGCTCCAAGTAAAGTTACCGATGAACGAAGACGAAAGAGGGGATGCCTTTCGGGGCATCCCCAAGCTTAGGCTCTTGGTTGTACTTGAATATTACCTTGGGGTTCCTTGGGCAACCCCAATCTTAGGCTCTTGCCACTCCTTATTCCATTGTCCATCCAATATTTACCCAAAACTTGAGAACTTCACAACACAAAACTCAATAGAAAACTTGTAAGCTCTGTTAGTATAAGAAAATAAACCACCACTTAGGTACTATAATGAACTCATTCTAAATTCATATTGGTGTAATATCTACTGTATTCCAACTTCTCTATGGTTAATACCCTCCGATATTACTCATAGATTCATCAAAATAAGCTAACAACACATAGAAAACAGAATCGGTTAAAAACAGTAGAGTCTGTAGTAATCTGTATCAAACGCATACTTCTGGAACTCCAAATATCCTACCAAATTAGGAAGTCCTAAGAAATATGTGTACCAATCCAGACCAAAAAGAATCAGAACAAAATAAGGTTTCTGTGAATTATCAAAACTAATTTACTGGGTGCAAAAGTTTCTGATTTTCAGCAGGATCAACAAAACTATCACCGTAAGCTATCCTAAAGGTCTTACTTGGAACTTTATTGAAAAAAGCTATAAAACATGATTACTACAGTAGAATAATCATGTGGACACACAAAAAAAGTAAGGATGCATATTGGGTTTTCTCCCAACAAGTGCTTTTCTTTAGTGCCTTTCTAGCTAGGCATGATGATGACAATGATGCTCACATAAAAGATAAGAATTGAAACATAATGGGAGCATCATGAAGCATATGACTAAAACATTTAAGTCTAACCCACTTCCTATGCATAGGGATTTTGTGAGCAAGCAACTTATGGGAACAATAATCAACTGGCGTAGGAAGGCAAAACAAGCATAACTTCAAGATTTTAAGCACATAGAGAGGAAACTTGACATTATTGCAATTCCTACAAGCATATGTTCCTCCCTCATAATAATTTTCAGTAGCATCATGAATGAATTCAACAATATAACCAGCACCTAAAGCATTCTTTTCATGATCTACAAGCATAGAAAATTTACTACTCTCCACATAAGAAAAATTCTTCTCATTCGGAATGTTGGGAGTATCATAAGAGATTTGAATACTATAAATTGTTTCCACATTAAAAGAGTAATGTTCAGAAAAAGGGTAATAATAATCATGACAAGTTTTATAAATATAATCATCACTACTTTTTATAGCATAAGTTTCATCACAATAATCATCATAAGTAGCAAATTTGTTCTCATCATAATCAATTGAAACCTCTTCCAAGATAGTGGAATCATCACTAAATAAAGTTGGCACTCTTCCAAATCCACTTTCATATTCATCACAATAAGATTCAACATCCTCCAAAATAGTGGGATCACTACTTCCTAAAGTTGACACTCTTCCCAACCCACTTTCATAAATATAACCATCATAGGTAAGAGGCATGCTATCATCATAACAACTTCGCATATCAAAACTTGGGAGGCTAAAAATATCATCTTCATTAAATGTAGCATCCCCAAGCTTGGGACAAACATTAATTTCAGCAAATATATTCTCAAATATTTCATCCTAATCAAACATAGCTTCCCCAAGCTTGGGCCTTTTCATATCATTAGCATCATGTATATTCAAGGAATTCATACCTACAACATTGCAATCATGCTCATCATACAATCTAGTACCAAACATTTTAATGCATTCTTCTTCTAGCAATTGAGCACAATTTTCCTTTCCATCATACTCACGAAAGATATTAAAAAGATGAAGCGTATCAGGCAAACTCAATTCCATTTTTTGGTAGTTTTCTTTTATAAACTAAACTAGTGATAAAACAAGAAACAAAAAGATTCGATTGCAAGATCTAAAGATATACCTTCAAGCACTCACCTCCCCAGGAACGGCGCCAGAAAAGAGCTTGATGTATACCATGCAACCTTCTTCTTGTAGACGTTGTTGGGCCTCCAAGTGCAGAGGTTTGTAGGACAGTAGCAAATTTCCCTCAAGTGGATGACCTAAGGTTTATCAATCCATGGGAAGCGTGGGATGAAGATCTTCTCTCTCAAACAACCCTGCAACAAAATAACAAAGAGTCTCTTGTGTCCCCAACATACCCAATACAATGGTAAATTTTATAGGTGCACTAGTTCGGCGAAGAGATGGTGATACAAGTGCAATATGGACGGTAGATATAGTTTTTTGTAATCTGAAATTATAAAAACAGCAAGGTAACTAATGATAAAAGTGAGCTTAAACGGTATTGCAATGGTAGGAAACAAGGCCTAAGGTTCATACTTTCACTAGTGCAAGTTCTCTCAACAATAATAACATAATTGGATCATATAACTATCCCTGGACATGCAACAAAGAGTCACTCCAAAGCCACTAATAGCGGAGAACAAACGAAGAGATTATGGTAGGGCACGAAACCACCTCAAAGTTATCCTTTCTGATGGATCTATTCAAGAGTCCATAGTAAAATAATACGAAGCTATTCTTTCCATTCGATCTATCATAGAGTTCGTACTAGAATAACACCTTCAGACACAAATCAACCAAAACCCTAATGTCACCTAGTTACTCCAATGTCACCTCAAGTATCCGTGGGCATGATTATACGATATGCATCACACAATCTCAGATTCATCTATTCAACCAACACAAAGTACTTCAAAGAGTGCCCCAAAGTTTCTACTGAAGAGTCAAGACGAAAACGTGTGCCAACCCCTATGCTTAGATTCATTGAACCCGCAAGTTGATCACCAAAACATACATCAAGTGGATCACGTGAATATCCCATTGTCACCACAGATAAGCACGGCAAGACATACATCAAGTGTTCTCAAATCCTTAAAGACTCAATCCGACAAGATAACTTCAAAGGGAAAACTCAATCCATTACAAGAGAGTAGAGGCGGAGAAACATCATAAGATCCAACTATAATAGCAAAGCTTGCGATACATCAAGATCATGCGAAGTCAAGAACATGAGAGAGAGAGAGATATCAAACACATAGCTACTGGTACATACCCTCAGCCCCGAGGGTGAACTACTATCTCCTCGTCATGGAGAGCGCCGGGATGATGGAGATGGCCACCGGTGAGGGATCCCCCCTCTGGCAGGGTGCCGGAACGGGCTCTTGAGAGGTTTTTGGTGGCTACAGAGGCTTGCGGCAGCGGAACTGCCGATCTATTGTGTTCCCCGAAGGTTTTAGGGTATATGGACTTATATAGGCGAAAGAAGTCAGTCGGGGGAGCCACGAGGGGCCCACGAGGGTGGAGGGCGCGCCCAGGGGGGTGGGTGCCCCCCTTCCTCATGGCCTCCTCGAAGCTTCCCTGACTTCAGCTCCACGTCTCCTGGATCACGTTCGTTCCAAAAATCACGCTCCCGAAGGTTTCATTCCGTTTGGACTCCGTTTGATATTCCTTTTCTTCGAAACACTGAAAGAGGCAAGAAAACAACAATATGGGTTGGGCCTCTGGTTAATAGCTTAGTCCCATAAAAATAATATAAAAGTGTAAATTAAAGCCCATAAACATCCAAAACAGGTAATATAATAGCATGGAACAATCAAAAATTATAGATATGTTGGAGACATATCAGGGGGGCCATTATATCTTAATGCTATGGTTGGGTTTTACCTTAATGAACGTTAGTAGTTGTGGATGCTTGATAATAGTTCCAATCATAAGTGCATAGAATTCCAAGTCAGGGATGACATGATAGCAGTGGCCTCTCCCACATAAAACTGGCTATCGGTCTAGTAAAGTAGTCAATTGCTTAGGGACAATTTTGGAACTCATACCACCACTTTTCCACACCCGCTATACTCACTTTATTGCCTCTTTATATAAACATCCCCTAGTTTTTATTTACATGCTCTTTATATTCTTGCAAACCTATCCAACAACACCTACAAAGTCTTTCTAGTTTCATACTTGATTTAGGTAAAGCGAACGTTAAGCGTGCATAGAGTTGTATCGGTGGTCGATAGAACTTGAGGGAATATTTGTGCTACCTTTAGCTCCTCGTTGGGTTCGACACTCTTACTTATCGAAAGAGGCTACCATTGATCCCCTATACTTGTGGGTTATCAAGACCTTTTTCTGGCGCCGTTGCCGGGAAGTCATAGCGTGGGTTGAATATTCTCATGTGTGCTTGTTTGCTTTATCACTAAGTAGATTTTATTTGCTGTTCTAAGTTGTTCTCTAACTTTAGTTAAGGACATGGAACATGAAATAACAAAAAAATTAGGTTTACCTGCTACTCATGGAGATGGGGAACCTCCTAAAACCCTCGATGCTCATTATGTGAAAGATATTATGTACTACTTTGATAATCCTGAGAAAACCACATTCAATTATGTTATGGGAGACACGTTGGATCAACGTGAATACTTTAGGGATTATCGCTTGACACAAAAGGGAAACTATTATGGGATCAAATTTATATGTTGTATTGGTATGCTAGGCAACTATGCTTGAGATATAATTATACTTGTTGCTCTAGGATGGAGGCTCCACACCTTCCCTTTTCATGCAAATTTAATGATAATGAAACCTTAGCTTCTTATCCTAATGGTATATATGATTACTATGATGCGGAACAAATAGAAGAATTCGTTGCTTTTATGGGTGCTTATGAAATTGAATCTTTGTTTAAAGAGTGTGAAAATCTTGATGATGCTGTTTACAGACCTGAAAATTTTGCTATACTTAAATATTGCTATGAGAATTACGAATACAATGCCGATATTGGTGCGCTTATTGAGAAAGTCTCCGATGTCCAAGAAAAGACTAATATTTTGCAGGAGTCTATGAAAGAAGGAATTGATGAAACTGTGAGCTCATTGGATGAAAAAGGTGATGAGGGGAGCGAAGAACAAAAGGAGATAGAGCGGATTAGCTACCCGTGCCCACCTTCTAATGAGAGTAACTCTTCAACTCATACATTGTTAAGTTCCCCTTCGTGCTTACCAAAGGATGATTGCTATGATGATTGCTATGATCTCGTTGATTCTTTTGAAATATCCCTTTTTGATGATGCTTGCTATGCTGGTTGCCAAGATGCCAATATGAATTATGCTTATGGAGATGAACTTGCTATAGTTCCTTATGTTAAACATGGAATTGTTTCTATTGCACCCACGCATGATAGTCCTATTATCTTTTTGAATTCTCCTGACTACACTATATCGGAGAAGTTTGCCCGTATTAAGGATTATATCGATGGGTTGCCTTTTACTACTACACATGATGATTTTGATGACTATAATATGCATGTGCTTGCTTCTCCTACTTGCAATTATTATGAGAGAGGAACTACATCTCTGCCTCTCCATGTTTCCAGTATGATAAAATTGCAAGAAATTGTTTATACTATGCATTGGCCTTTACTTTGTGTGCATGAATTTTTCTTTTATGACATGCCGATGCATAGGAAGAGAGTTAGAGTTTGTTGTTGCTTGATATATGTTACTTTGCGCTCACTACTAAATTACAAATCATTGTTAATTAAAATTGGCTTCGATATACCTTGGGATCCGGGTGGATTCATTACTTGAGCACTATATGCCTAGCTTAATGTCTTTAAAGAAAGCGCTGCCAGGGAGACAACCCAGAACTTTTGGAGAGTCATTTATTTCTGTTGAGTGCTTTTATATAGTCTAAAAACAAAAAACCTAAAGAGGGGAACCCAAAACTTTTCAAAAAGGAAAGTAAAAGCGAGAAAGACAAGTATTGTTGAAGTGGGGGAGCTCCTTGAATTTTGTTCATGCTCACGGAAACTTTGTGAATCTTAATTACAGAAAGTTTTCATCAAAATTAATTATCCCCTTGTACAATTCCACTATATTATAATAATAATGTGCCAAGGTTTGCCTTTAGGATGTTTAGATTGCTTGTTGGTTTGTGCGGTGCAAGACAGAAACGTTGGCTATAGTGCGCAATTTGACATTTTTTACTGGAACATTAAACGGTTCTGAAACTTTTTGTACTGTCTTTCTATACAAATTTTTTATTTTTACTAATTTTGGCAGAATTTTTGGGGTACCAGAAGTATGGAAAATGTTCAGATTACTAGACTGTCCTGTTTAAGACAGATTCTGTTTTTGATGCATAGTTTGCTTGTTTTGATGAAACTATCAATTTCTATCAGTGGATTAAGCCATGGAAAATTATATTATAGTAGCTACAATGCAAAAACAGAATATGAATTGCTTTGCAATAGTAGCTAGATGTGACGCCCAGGTAATTAAGCTACAGTAAACCTCTGCTAATGATGCCACGTCACATTGGTTACCATCGATAAACTCACGTTAGTTTAAAACCAATTCAAATTCAAATCCAAAAGCAAGCAAAATAATTTTTTTCAAATATTAAAACTGAAATGTTCGGAATGAACCAAATATTGTGTAGGTAATTATGATGGAGAAACCACACATTTATAAAATGTTTAAATACTATAAGATGAATAAAACAACAGCAAAAACAATTATTTAAAAACCTTTTGTAATTAATAAAATGTCAAACTAATTTATTTGAGGACTAGACTTCTTGTGACTATGGACTAAGTTGAAATACTTAATTAGATACTAGGTGTATATTTTACTAAAAATAAAATAATAGAAAACAAAACAAAAACAGAAAAAGTAAAGTAAATAAAAGGTAAAAACAAAACAAAATAGAAGAAAAGGGAACCCCCCACTGGGCCAGTCAGCCCAGCTGCTAGCTAGGCCGGCCAAACCGGCCTAGGCCGCCCCCTCACTCCACCATAACCCCACCCCGGTCAAACCCTAGCCCGACCACAC
>NC_057813.1:64970714-64978577 GCF_018294505.1 Triticum aestivum
CTCGCACTGCACGCACTCGCACGCACGCATCGTGCCTGGGAGAGGAACTCCCCGCGCACGATCCCCTCGCCAACCACGAAGCCTCCGTCGTGTCTCCCTCTAGTTCTCCTGCTGCAGAGCATCGCCGCCACCGCGAATTTCCCCTCCACCGTCATGTCTCCTCCGCCCGTCGCCGTCTTCCCTGCTCCGTCGAGGCCGCCAACCGCCGGCACCGAAGGCCGGCCCCACTCCACGGCCTCCTCATCACGGCTCCTCTGCCTCCGCACCTCTGCTTCATCCTCACGCCTGCCGGCCCGTCCGGCCACCAGACCTTGTTGGCAGGGTCCCGCTGGCCCCGCCCCGAGTGGATCTGGATTGGGGGCAACCGATGCCCCCGACCCGTTGCGCGCCATCGCCCCACCACCCCCGACACCGACGTCCCGGAGCGCCTTCGCCGGACCTCCCGGCAGGACTGCCTCCCCTCCGGCGCACGTCTCCGACCTCCACCACGCGCCCCACTGCCCTGTCCCTACGCCTCGCGGTGAGGACCCCGGTCCTCCTCTCTCCCTCACCCCGCGCTCACCGCGCTCCACCTCTGTCGTCCCGCGTGCCTGCACCGCTCGCTCGCACCCGCCGTCGCGCCCCGGCGCCCCTACTGCTGCTCCGTCGCGCCTCCATGTGCGGCCGTGCCTGCTGCCGGCAGGCCACCGCGGCCGCCATGGTCTTTGGCCTCGCCTCGCCGCTCCCTGCAAGCGAGCGCCCGCACAGGCGCCCGTCGCCCCCATCCCGGGTGGACTCGGGCGCGTGCCCGCAGCCCGTTACGCCCGCTAGGCCCCCTGGGTCTATGGCGACCCCCCTGAAACATTATTAAAAAAAGAAAAAAATATATAATAGAAAAAAACTAATTAATTAACTTAATTAATCACATTTAAATTAACCTAACAAATAATTAACCTAATTAAATAGTGTTAACTAACCTTGGACAATGACATGTGGGGCCCTTCTGTCAGTTTGACCAGTCAACAGTCAGAGTTGACTGCTTATGTCATGATGACATCATAAAATGAATTTTAAATTAAATTAGTTCTGTTAATTCCAAAAATGATTTAAAACTTTAGAAAATCATATAGAATAATCCGTAACTCGGATGAAAATACTTTGTACATGAAAGTTGCTCAGAACGACGAGACGAATCCGAATACACAACCCGTTCGTCTGCGACACATCCCTAGCATAGCAAACCTACAACATTTCACCTCTAGTTCACGTGTCTGAAAACGCGAAACACCGGGGATACTTTCCCGGATGTTTCCCCCATTCGCCGGTATGACCTACTACCACGTTACGGCACACCGATCGCCGTTACTTGTCATGTCATGCATCGTCATGCATATGTTTGCATTATATTTATTGTTTCTTCCCCCTCTTCTCTCGCTAGACACCGAGACCGACGCTGCTGCTACCCAGTACGACTACGGAGTTGACAACCCCTCCTTCTTGCCAGAGCAACCAAGCAAGCCCTCCCTTTGATCACCAGATATTGCCTATTCTTATCTCTAGTGCTTGCATTAGAGTAGTGTAGCATGTTATTGTTCGGTTACTCCTATTCTGTTGCATATCCTGTCATTGTTGCTACAGTCATTGATAACTTACCTGTAATACTAAATGCCTAGTATAAGATGCTAGTTTATCACCATTGGCCCTACATTCTTGTCAGTCTGCCTTGCTATAATATCGGGCCGTGATCACTCGGGAGGTGATCACGGGTATATACTATACATATATACATACTATTCAGATGGTGACAAAAGTCGGGTTGGCTCGTTGAGTACCCGCAAGTGATTCCAATGTGGGGGCTGGAAGGACAGGTGGCTCCATCCCGGTAGAGGTGGGCCTGGGTTCCCGACGGCCCCCGACTGTTACTTTGAGGTGGAGCGACAGGCCAGGTTGAGACCACCTAGGCGAGAGGTGGGCCAGGCCCTGGTCGGCGTTCGCGGTTACTTCATAATAACATGCTTAACGAGATCTTGGTATTTGATCTGAGTCTGGCCACTGGCCTATACGCACTAACCAACTACGCGGGAAAGATATGGGCACTCAACGTCGTGGTATCAGCTGAAGCCTTCATGACGTCAGCGACTGCGCGGCGCGCGCCGGATTGGACCATAAGCCTGCTCTTGTATTAAGGGGGCTAGGTCTTCTTCTGGCCGCATTCGCAATGTGCAGGTGTGTAATGGGCGATGGGCCTAGACCCTTGCGCGCATAGGATTTAGACCGGCGTGCTGACCTCTCTGTTGTGCCTAGGTGGGGCTGCGACGTGTTGATCTTCTGAGGCCGGGCATGACCCAGGAAAGTGTGTCCGGCCAAATGGGATCGAGCGTGTTGGGTTATGTGGTGCACCCCTGCAGGGAAGTTTATCTATTCAAATAGCCGTGTCCCTCGATAAAAGGACGACCCGGAGTTGTACCTTGACCTTATGAAAACTAGAACCAGATACTTAATAAAACACACCCAGACAAGTTCCATAGACATCTCAGTGATCGCTTTTCCACAGGGCGACGAGGGGAGGATCGCCGGGTAGGATTATGCTATGCGATGCTACTTGGAGGACTTCAATCTACTCTCTTCTACATGCTGCAAGACGGAGGCTGCCAGAAGCATAGTCTTTGATAGGACTAGCTATCCCCCTCTTATTCTGGCATTCTGCAGTTCAGTCCACCAATATTGCCTCTTTACACATATACCCATGCATATGTAGTGTAGCTCCTTGCTTGCGAGTACTTTGGATGAGTACTCACAGTTGCTTTGCTCCCTCTTTTCCCCCATTTTCCTCTTCCTCTTGGATGTCGCAACCAGACGTTGGAGCCCAGGATCCAGACGCCACCGTCGGTGACGACTACTACACTGGAGGGGCCTACTGCTACGTGCAGGCAGCTGACGACGACCAGGAGTAGTTAGGAGGATCCTAGGCAGGAGGCCTGCGCCTCTTTCGATCTGTATCCCAGTTTGTGCTAGCCATCTTATGGCAACTTGTTTAACTTATGTGTGTACTCAGATATTGTTGCTTCTGCCGACTCGTCTATGATCGAGCACTTGTATTCGAGCCCTCGAGGCCCCTGGCTTGTAATATGATGCTTGTATGACTTATTTATGTTTTTAGAGTTGTGTTGTGATATCTTCCCGTGAGTCCCTGATCTTGATTGTACACGTTTGCATGCATGATTAGTGTACGATTGAATCGGGGGCGTCACAAGTTGGTATCAGAGCCGACTGCCTGTAGGAATCCCCCTTCCACACTCCTTGGTCGAATCGAGTCTATGCATTGCAAAAGTTTTTACTAACTTGGCTGTGCGGCTTACAGGCCCACGTCGCCATTGGGTGGTATTAGGATCTTTTACTCCTCGTCTATACTCTGGGACTCTGATCTCTCTTCTATTCGGGGTAAATGATTTTGCTAACTCTAACTCTAGGTTCTCGTAACTACTTCTCCCGGAGAGCCCTCATTCCGGAAGATCACCTGCTTCGTCAGAAGATTCTGAGGATATCCCTCGATATTTTCTCGAGACCCTTGTGCTCATCGCCTTTGCAATTCACTGCCACCGATATATCCCTATTGATATCTGCATGCACTTGTCATTCTCATGATCATTTCTTGTCTCTCTTGTTGTTACAAGATGCCTCAAACTATTCTCCATTGTCCCGAGAATCCTTTGAGGTTACTGTCTTCCAGTTTATTTCGCATGACAACCCTTATGTTTTTTTTTCACATTTATTGAGGATCCGTTCTTCTCAATTGTTCATGTGTCTCACAAAATTCTTTGGAATACTTTTCGAACTTTCGAAAATCCTCTGCAACATGTTATTCTTGAAACTCTTTCCTGCTTGCATTATGGTTATTTCCATATGACTAGTAGTCCTCGACAACATCCCTTGTCTTAGTCATTACGAGCCTATTGATTCAATATGTGCGTACGCACGCAGTCATCAGGTTATCCTTTTTAAAATTATCTTTCCGACTCAGACGTCATCCCAGACATGAGTTGGTTCTCGGCAATTCAAACCTTTATTGATTGTCCAACTAAGTGTTTTCAACTAATCCATCCTTGATCAGACCGTCTGCTTCTGATCCTTCGTTTTGGAAACCTTAATTTCTTTCTATTTAAGCATCAGACTAATCGGGTGATTCTTGAATCTGATGCCTCTGCATTCTTTCTTCCTTTGAGTGAGTACCAATACTCACATTAGCTCCGTTGTGGATCGCCCGATCCATTGTTGGATTGTTATCCGACAGTGTCCTTCATATTCAATCACCTTGTGAGTTCTTCCCCTGATACATAATGCCTTTGGTAAATTGTATCCTCTACTTGGCCAACCATGCTCTACTTTCGAGCTTGTGTATTTACTTTTGAAACTTGTGGTATATGTTACTAAGATGCCCGATGGCTTGAACCTATGCCTTCCCCTAATCCGTGAGAACCCGAAAGTTTTCACAATTCATACTTTTTCGGTGTTCTATCAAATAAAATTCCAACACTACAGTTTTATCAAAACGAGAGGTGAATGAAATGATATGCATTAAAGAAGTGGGAGTCGACCTTAAACTTTGTGTTCATGCCCATGAAAATGATGTAGACCATCTCGGAAGCTTCTTGCAAAATGATTATCCAGCTGTATGATTCGTTCGGTATTCTTGAATTGATTTCTTACAGTTATGGTTCCGACCATGCTGTCCTGATCTGATATATCTGATGGGAATTCATTCTAGTGCCTCGTCTATTTTTTGCAAGGTTGAAGTATCTACTGTCATAGGTCAATGACCTGGTTCTACTTCTATCATGTTCTACCTTCGAGTATTACCCCTTGGTATCTCGAAGAGGTCTTGCCATTGCACCACATCTTACAAACTTTGTTGAAGTAATGACTTTCTTTGTCGTAATCACATATACGGGTTCTGGGTTGTTGTCAATCGAGGACACCGACTAGTGAAATTATTCCGCTCTACAAATCAAATACCCCTAGTATTTTTACTGGGAAATTCTTAAACCAATCTGGTCATTCCAAGACTATCGGCTGCATCTTGGTCTTGCTATCTTTAACTGTGCTACCTTGTCCTTCTCTGGTGCACGAATTCATCAGTGCGTGAGCACGACTTACGTCGAGCTTTCAACATCAGGTTGCTTGTCTTGAAAGGCAACTTTGGTTCCTAGCTTGCATCTTATATATTGATCCTATAACTTGCCACTTCAACATTTCCTTGCTTGTTTCCGTTCTGGTTTGATTGCATCCTCTTGAAACCTCTCGGCAAATGTGTTGGATCACCTTCAACACTTTGACTTCTTCCGAGATGTTAACTAAGTTCATGATGAGAAATACCCTCCTTGCCCTCGAAGATTTTTATTATAATTGACAACACCCTTGACTTCCTTTCATCGCGAACTTGTCCACATTATGAATACAACTTGCTCTCCAGCTAGTGTTGTGTTCTGCCTTGAAGTATTACTGTGTTTTCTGTCGAGAATGTTGTGGGGATTGCTCCACCTCTTAGAAATTCTCGGTATGATGATACTTCTCATCATCACCATTCTTCCTTGCTCCCCGTGTTGTTTATAACCAGGGTACCAATATGCTAACGATGCTGCTTGAGTTCTGTACTTCTAGCATCCCTATTGCTTTGAACTTAACGATCGACAGTTCATTCTTAGAATGTTGGTTATTGAATCATCACTCTAACATTGACCTTGCTACTTAAGGTCATACTTCGGGCACACCTTTCAACTAATGATTGATGGTGTATGTTTTCCTCGAGCATACAACATTATATCATTTGAACTGACAAGTGTCATCTTCTTGTTCACCTTATTGTGGAAATCCATATGTTTGGAGTTCTTGATGAATTTTCGCTAAGCCCATCAGCCACCTCCTCATCCCCTCCTTGGTTTAATGATGGACTATTGTTTCAGGAACCGCTCCCATAGTTCATTTCCCGAGAATCTTGCAATGTCATTTCATTAATTTGTGTGACACCTTTTCTTCTCGGACATCCTGAGTCTGAGATATCAAGACACCAATTGGATCTGAATCTCGGTCAGATATGATGGTTGGGGGAACTTTCTAGAAGTTATGATGTTGGTCCTTTGATGACCCGGTAATATGATGTCATGCCTAGCACCCCTGGCTGGAGGACCTATCATTATAATTTCTTTTGCAAGGATAACCATTCTTCCTGGAGGAAATTGTAAGACTTATTTTATAAATTGCTCCTGATGGATCATTTGTGTACCCAAAGTCTGGCCCTTGATTGAAACACCATATCATTGCTACCTCGAAGCATGACTATGATACCTCGCTCATCAACAAGAACATTGGGGGCGCGATGCTAAATGTTTCTGGGTCAGTTATTCAAACACCGTTGTATGGGTAACATCTTGATTAATCCTTGCCTCCTTATCTGAATGGTTGGGTACTTGCTCTCCTACCCTGTATGCCATGTTCTGCTTGTCCATGGGAAGGGTATACTCCTAATAATTGTGTGTAATCACAATTTTCCTTTCCATTGATCTGTTTAATCTGATAATCGTGTTTTCCTTTCCATTCTTTTGTTTAACCTTTCCTGTAATCTGACTTAACTGAGCAGAGATAATTCCCTGCTTAGCTAAGCACCTTGTTGTACCACTCTGTCTGTAAGACCTTGTTACTATTGATGATGACATTCTGGTAACCACCGACGTGTGAGAACTTTGCCAGTTGGTTCGCCTCGTTCAACGAGGGGGAAAATTGCTCTCTTTGTTCCCTGTCCTTGGTACCGACATTCTTGCCGGCATAGTTGGCAAGCTATTCACTAACATGCCTCCCTGTCGCGGCTGTGCAAGATGTCACCACCCTTCCTACTTTCAACCCACATGGTGGGCCCATAAGCCACAGGTCCACTGGATCGAAACCTGACTCTCCTGTACATCCTGTTTCCAAAGTTAATCCTCGCGCTTGGCTTCGTATGCTATTCACGAGCCCCATTCCTAGTGATTTATTCTGGTATCAGAAGCAATACTTATTCACGCTGCCCTGTAACCCTTTCACCTTCTAACTAAGCATGAATGATGGCCTGGCAACTTGAAACTCCTGATTGTACCTTCAAACTTTACTCTCGGTGTGTTTTATATGTTCAACTCAAGAGGTACTCATAGGCTCATTCATGGGTTAATCCCAGATTATTACCCTTATAACATTCTATCGTTGCCGATCTTCCCCGTTACCTATTCGTAAGTACGATGGAACCTCCGAAGAAAGGATGATGACTTCATAATGATGACCTAAAGAAGTGGAATGAAGACATAAATGTAATGGATCAATCTCTTCGCGAAGAGCAACCAATATCGAGAAGATCCATTAGAATTTCATAACCAGACCTTTCCCCCTTACTCTGCCTCTTAAATCTCGGGACGATATTTCTTGTAGTAGAGGAGAATTGTGACGCCCGGGTAATTAAGCTACAGTAAACCTCTGCTAATGACGCCACGTCACATTGGTTACCATCGATAAACTCACGTTAGTTTAAAACCGATTCAAATTCAAATCCAAAAGCAAGCAAAATAATTTTTTTTCAAATATTAAAACTAAAATGTTTGGAATGAACCAAATATTGTGTAGGTAATTATGGTGGAGAAACCACACCTTTATAAAATGTTTAAATACTATAAGATGAATAAAACAACAGCAAAAACAATTATTTAAAAACCTTTTGTAATTAATAAAATGTCAAACTAATTTATTTGAGGACTAGACTTCTTGTGACTATGGACTAAGTTGAAATACTAATTTAGATACTAGGTGTATATTTAACTAGAACTAAAATAATAGAAAACAAAACAAAAACAGAAAAAGTAAAGT